>NC_092233.1:41546589-41700847 GCF_036320965.1 Panulirus ornatus
ATGGACCTAAAATAGTCTACCCCTCCCATGATAGCCCTCCAATGGTCTACCCTTACCATGGTGGCCCTCCAATAGTCTACCAATCCCATGATGTCCCTCCAATAGTCTAACCCGCCCATAATGGCCTTCCGATAGTCTACCCCCTCTCATGAGGGCCCTCAAATAGTCTACCCTAAAATGATGTACCCCTCCGATGATGTACCTCCAAAAGTCTACCCTCCAAAGACGGCATTCCAATGGTCTACCCCTTCCATGATGCCCCTCCGATAGTCTTCTCCTTCAATGATGGCCCTCCAATAGTCTACTCCTCCCATGTTGGCCCTCCAATAGTCTATCCCTCCCATAATGGCCCTCCAATAATCTACCTCTCCCATTATGGCCCTCAAATAATCTAACCCTCCCATGATGGCCTTCTAATAGTTTACCAGTCCCATGATAGCCCCCCAATAGTCTACCCCTCCCATGACGGCCCTCCAATAGTCTACCCCCTCCAATGATGTCCCACCAATGATCTACCCCAACCTATAATGGCCTTACAATAGTCCACTCCTCCAATGATGGCCCTCCAATAGTCTACCCCTCATACAATGGCCCTCCAATAGTCTACCCCTCCCATAATGGCCCTCCAATAGACTACCCAACCTATGATGGCCCCAATAGTAAACCCTCCCATGATGACCCGCCAATAATCAACCCCTACCATGGTGGCCCTCCAAAAGTCTGCCCCTCGCATGATGGCCCTCTAATAGACTACCCCTCCCTTGATGGCCCTCCAATAGTCTACCCATCCTATGATGGCCATCAAATATTCTGCCCATCGCATTATGGCCCTCCAATAGTCTACCCCTCCCATGATGCCCCTCCAATAGTCTACCCCTCCCATGATGGCCCTATGATAGTCTAATCTCCCATGGTGGCCCTTCAATAGTTTATCCCTCCCATGACGGCCCTCCAATAGTCTACCCCTTCCATGATGGCCCTCAAATAGTCTACCCCTCCCATAATGTCCCGACAGTAGTCTACCCCTACCATGATGGACCACTAATAGTTTACCCCTCCCATAATGGACCTCCAATAGTCTACCCCTCCCATGAAAGCCCTCAAATAGTCTACCCCTCCCATAATGGCCCTCCAATAGTCTACCCCTCCCATGAAGATCATCCAATAGTCTACCCCTTCCATGATGGCCCTCCAATAGTCTACCCCTCCCATGATAGCCCTACAATAGTCTACCCCTCGCATGATGGCCCTATAAGTCTACCCCTCCCATAATGGTCCTCCAAAACTGTACCCCATCCATGAAGGCCTTCAAATAATCTACCCCTCGCATGATGGCCCTTCAAAAGACTACCCCTCCCATGATGGCCCTCCAATAGTATACCACACCCATGATGGCCCTCCAAAAGTCTACCTCTGACTGATGCCTCTCCAACAGTTTATCCCTTCCATGATGGCCCCTCAATAGTCTACTCATAACATAATGGCACTCCAAAAGTATACCCCTCCCAAGATGACCTTCCAATAGTCAACCCCTCCCATGATGGCCCTCAAATAGTCTACCCCTCGCATAATGGCTCTCCAATAGTCTACCCCGTCCCAAGATGGCCCTCAATAATCTAACCCTACCATGATGGCCCTTAAATAGTCTACCCTTCCCACGAGGGCCCTCCAATTGTCTACCCCTCCCATAACTGCCCTCAAATAGTTTACCCCTCCACTAATGGCTATCCAATAGTCTACCTCTACCATGATGGCCCTCTAATGGTCTATTCCTCCCATAATGGCCCTTCAATAGTCTAACCCACCTATAATGGCCCGAAAAAAAGACTACACCTACTATGAAGGCCTTTAAATAATCTACCCTCCCATGATGGCCCTCCAATAGTCAATTCCTACTATGATGGCCCTCCAATAGTCTACCCCTCACATGATGGCCGTCCAAGTCTACCCCTCCCATGATGCCCCTCCAATAGTCTACCACTCCCATGAAAGAGCTCAAATAGTCTACCCCTCCCATAATGGCCCTCCAATAGTGTACCCCTCCAATGATGGCCCTCAAATAGTCCACCCTTCCCATCATGGCCCTCCGATAGTCTAACCCTCCCATGATGGCCCTCCAATAATCTATCCCTCCTATGATGACCCTCCAATAGTCTACCGTTCCCATGAGGGCCCTTCAAAAAATCACCCCTCCCATGATGGCCCTCCAATTGTCTACCCCTCCCATGTTGGCCCTCTGATGGTCTACCATTCCCATAACGGCCCTCCAATAATCTACCCGTTCCATGATGGCCCTCAAATAGTCTACCCCTCCCATAATGTCCCTACAATAGTCTATCCCTACCATGATGAACGTCTAATAGTTTACCCCTTCCGTAATGGCCCTCCAATATTCTACCCCCTCCCATGAAAGCCCTCAAATAGTCTACCCCTCCCATAATGGCCCTCCAATAGTCTACCACTCTCGTGAAGGCCATCCAAAAGTCTACCCCTTCCATGATGGCCCTCCAATAGTTTACCCCTCCCATGATAGCCCTACAATAGTCTACCCCTCGCATGATGGCCCTATAAGTCTACCTCTCCCATAATGGTCCTCCAAAACAGTACCCCTCCCATGAAGGCCTTCAAATAATCTACCCCTCGCATGATGGCCCTTCAAAAGACTACCCCTCCCATGATGGCCTTCCAATAGTATACCACACCCATGATGGCCCTCCAAAGGTCTACCTCTCCCTGATGGCTCTCCAATAGTTTACCCCTCCCATGATAGCCCTTCAATAGTCTACCCATAACATAATGACACTCCAAAAGTATATCCCTCCCAAGATGCCCCTCCAATAGCCAACCCCTCCCATGATGGCCCTCAAATAGTCTACCCCTCGCATAATGGCCCTCCAATACTCTACCCCTCCCAAGATGGCCCTCAATAGTTTAACCCTACCATGATGGCCCTCAAATAGTCTACCCTTCCCATGAGGGCCCTCTAATTGTCTACCCCTCCCACGATGGCCCTCAAATAGTTTACCCCTCCACTAATGGCTTTCCAATAGTCTACCTCCACCCGATGGCCCTCTAATGGTATAACCCTCCCATAATGGCCATTCAATAGTCTAACCCACCCATAAAGGCCCTAAAAAAAACTACCCCTACTATGAAGGCCTTTGGATAATCTACCCTTCCATGATTCCCCTCCAATAGTGAATCCCTTCCATGATGGCCCCTCAATAGTCTACTCATAACATAATGGCACTCCAAAAGTATACCCCTCCCAAGATGACCTTCCAATAGTCAACCCCTCCCATGATGGCCCTCAAATAGCCTACCCCTCCCATGATGGCCCTCCAATAGTCTACCCCTCCCATGATGGCCCTCCAATAGTCTACCCCTCCCATGATAGCCCTCCAATAGTCTACCCCTTCCATGACGGCCCTACAATAGACTAACTCTCCCATGGTAGCCCTTCAATAATTCACTCCGCCCATGATGGCCCTCCAATAGTCTACCCTTTCCATGATGGCCCTCAAATAGTCTACCCCTCCCATAATGTCTCTACAATGATGGCCCTCTAATAGTTTACCCCTCCCATAATGGCCCTTCAATAGTTTACCCCTCCCATGATAGCCCTACAATATTCTACCCCTCGCATGATAGCCCTATAAGTGTACCCTTCCCATAGTGGTCCTCTAAAACTGTACCCCTCTTATGAAGGCCTTCAAATATTCTACCCCTCCCATGATGGCCCTTCAAAAGACTATCCCTAGTGATGACCCCCCAATAGTCTACCACACCCATGATGGCCCTGAAAGGTCTACCTCTCCCTGATGGCTCTCCAATAGTTTACACCTCCCATAATGATCATCCAATAGTCTACACCTCTCATGACGGCCATCCAATAGTCTACCCCTTCCATGATGACCCTTCTATAGAATACCCCTCCCATGATAACCCTACAATATTCTACCACTCGCATGATGGCTCTATAAGTCTACCCCTCCCATAATGGTCCTCCAAAACTGTACCCCTCCCATTAAGGCCTTCAAATAATCTACCCTTCGCATGATGGCCCTTCAAAAGACTACCCCTTCCGTGATGGCCCTCCAATAGTCTACCACACCCATGATGGCCCTCCAAAGGTCTACCTCTCCCTGATGGCTCTCCAGTAGTTTACCCCTCCCATGATAGCCCTCCAATAGTCTACCCATAATATAATGGCTCTCCAAAAGTATACCCTTCCCATGCTGCCCCTCCAATAGTCTACCCCTCCTATGATGGCCCTCGAATAGTCTACCCTTGCATAATGGTTCTCCAATAGTCTACCCCTCCCAAGATTGCCCCTGATAGTCTAACCCTACCATGATGACCCTCAGATACTCTACCCTTCCCATGAGGGCCTTCCAACTGTCTACACCTCCCTTTATGGCCCTCAAATAGTTCACCCCTCCCATAATGGCTCTCCAATAGTCTACCTCTACCATGATGGCCCTCAAATAATCCACCCCTCCAATAATGGCCCTCCAATAGTCTACCTCTCCCAGGATGGCCCTCCAATAGTCACCCCTCCCATGATTGTCCTCCAATAGTCTACACTTCCAATGATGGCCCTCCAATGGTCTATCCCTCCCATAATGGCCCTTCAATAGTCTAACAGACCCATAATGGCCCTAAAAAAGACAAACCCTACTATGAAGGCCTTTAAACACTCTACCCTCCCATGATGGCCCTCCAATAGTCGATCTCTACTATGATGGCCCTCCAATAGTCTACCCATCACATGATGGCCGTCCAATAGTCTACCTCTCCCATGATAGCCCTCTAATAGTCTACCCCTCCCATGATGGCCCTCCAATAGTCTACCCCTTCCTTGATGGCCCTCAAATAGTCCACCCGTAGTATAATGTTCTTCCAATAGTCTAGCCCTCCATGATGGCTCTCAAATAGTCTACCCCTAAAAGATATCCCTCGTATAGTCTATCCCTCCCAGGATTGCAGTCCTATAGTCTACCCCTCCCATGATGACTCTCCAATAGTCTACCTCTCCCATGATGGCCCTGCAATAGTCTACCCCATCAATGTTGGCCCTCCAATAGTCTACCCCTCCCATAGTGGTCCTCCAATATCCTAGCCCTCCAGATATGGCCCTCCTACAGTCTACCCCGCATATGATGACCTTCCTATAATCTACCCCTCCCATGATGGCCCTCAAATTGTCTACCCCTCACATAAGGGCTCCATCAATAGTCTACTCTTCCCTTGATGGCCCTCGAATAGTCTATCCCTCCAATGATGGCCCTCCAATAATCTACCCTTCCCATGATGGTCGCTCAATAGACTACCCCTACCACGATGGCCCTCAAATAGTCTACCCCTCCCATGATGGCCGTCAAATAGCCTACCTCCCCCATAACGGCCTTCCAATAGTCTACCCCTACCAGGATAGTCTTCATATGGTATACCCCTAAAATGATGGCCCTCCTATAGTCTATCCCTCCCATGATGGCCCTCCAATAGACAACCTCTTTAAATGATGACCCTCCAATTGTCTACCCCTCCCATTATAGCCATAAAAAGTCTACCCTTCCCATAATGATCCTCCAATAGTCCACCCCTCCCATGATTATCCTCAAATAGTCTGCCCATCTAATGATGGCCCTCGAATAGTCTACCCCTCCCATGATGCCCTTCCAATAGTCTAACCCTCCCATGATGGCCCTCAAATATTGCACCCCTCCCATAATGTCTATTCAATTGTCTACCCCTCTCATAATGGCTATTCAATTGGTTACCTCTCCCATGATGGCCCTAAATAGTCTACCTCTCCCATCATGACCCTCAAAAAGTCTACGTCTACCATGATGGCCCTGAAATAATCTAACTCTCCTATGATGGCCGTCAAATAGCCTACCCCTACCATAATAGCCTTCCAATAGTCTATCCCTCCCAGGATGGTCGTCATATACTCTACCCCTAAGATGATGGCCCTCCTATAGTCTACCCCTCCCATGATAGCCCTCCAATAGTCTTACCCTCCCATGATGACCCTCCAATAGTCTACCCCTCACATTAAAGCCCTAAAAAGTCTACCCCTCCCATAATGGCCCTCCAATTACCTGCCCCTCCCAAGATGGCCCCCAATAGTCTAAGCCTACCATGACGGCCCTTCCCATGAGGGCCCTCCAATTGTCTACCCATCCAATGATGGCCCTCAAATAGTTTGCCCCTCCCATAGTAGCTGTCCAATAGTCTACCTCTACCATGATGGCCTTCCAATAGTCTACCCCTCCAATAATGACCCTCCAGTAGTCTACCCCTCCCACGATGGCTCTCAAATAGTCACCTCTCCCATGATGGCCCTTCAATAGACTACCCCTCCCATAATGGCCTTCCAATAGCCTACCCCTCCCAGGATGGTCCTCATATAGTCTATACCTAAAATGATGGCCCTCCTATAGTCTACCCGTCCCATGATGACCTTCCAATAGTCTACCCACACTATAGCCCTAAAAATGTCTACCCCTCCAATAATGGCCCTCCAATAGTCCACCCTTCCCATGATTACACTAAAATAGTCTACCCCTTCAATAATAGCCCTCCAATAGTTTACATCTCCCATGGTGCCCTTCCAATAGTCTAACCCTCCCATGATGGCCCTCAAATAGTCTACCCCTCATATAAAGGCTATTCAATTGTCTACCCCTACCACAATGGCTATTCAACTGTCTACCCCTCCCATGATGGCCCTCAATAGTCTACCTCTCCCATGATGACCCTCAAACAGTCTACCCCTACCATGATGACCCTCCAATAGTCTACCCCTCATATGATGGCCCTCCAATAGTCAATCCATCCCATGATGGCCCTTCTATAGTCTATCCTCCCATGATTGCCCTCCAATAGTCTATCCCTCCCATGATTGCCCTCCAATAGTCTACCACTCCCATGATGGCCTTCCAATAGTCTAACCCTCCCATAGTGGCCTTTCGGTAGTCTATCCCTCACATGATGTCCCTCCAATAGTCTACCCTCATATGATAGCCCTCTAATAGTCTATCCCTCCCATGATGGCCCTTGTATTGTCTATCACTCCTGAAATAGCCCTCCAATAGACTATCCCTCCTATGATGATCATCCAATAGTCTACCCCTCCCATGATGGCCCTCCAAAAGTCTACCCTTCATATGATGGCCCTCCAATAGTTTACCCCTCCCTTGATGTCCCTATGATAGTCTACTCCTCCCATGATGGTCCTCCTATAGTCTACCCCTCCCACGACGGCCATCCAATAGTCTACACCTTCCATAATGGCCCTCCAATAGTCTACCCCTCCATTGATGGCCCTCTAATAGTCTATCCCAATCAAGATGGCTCTCAAATAATCTACCCCTCCCATAATGGCATACCAATAGTCTACCCCTCCCATGATGGCGATCCAATAGTCTAATCCTCTAAAGATGACCCTGGAATAGTCTACCCTTCCCATGATGGACCCTCAATAGTCTACCCCTACCCTGTTGGCCCTCAAATTGTCTACTCCTCCCATAATGACTTTATGATAGTGCACCTCTCCCATGTTGGGCCTACGATACTCTCCCCTCCAATGATGGCCCTCAAATAGTGTATCCCTCCCATATTGGCCCTTCAATAGTCTACTCCTCCCATGATGTTATTCCAAAAGTTTAACCCTCTCATGATGGCCCTCAAATAGTCTACTCTTCCCATAATGGCTATTCAATTGTCACCCCCTCCCATGATAGCCTTCCAATAGTCAACCACTCCCATTATGGTCCTCAAATAGTCTAACCCTCCGATAATGGCCCTCCAGTAGTCTATTCATCCAAAGATGTCCCTCCAATAGTTTCCCCCTCCAAGATGGCCCCCAAATAGTCTACCCCTCCCATGGCCCTCCAAAAGTGTACCCCTCCCATAATACCCCTCCAATAGTGTACCTCTCCCATGATGCTCTTCCAATAGTCTAAACCTCCCATGATGGCCCTCAAATAGTCTACCCTTCCCAAAATGGCTATTCAATTGTCTACCCCTCCCATGAGGGCCCTCCTATAGTCTACATCTCCCATGATGGCCCTCCAATAGTCTATTCCTACCATAATGGCTTTCCAATTGTCTACCCCTCATATGATGCCCCTCCAATACTCTACCCCTCCCATGATGGTCCTCCGATAGTCTACCCTCCCATGATGGCCCTCAAATAGTATAACCTCCCATAATGGCTCTCCAATAGTCTACCCCACCCATGATGGCTCTCCAATAGTCTACCCCTCCATTGATGGCTCTTCAATCGTCCACCCCTCCCATAATGGCCCTCCATCATTGTACCCCTCCCAAAATGGCCCTCCAATAGACTAACCCTCCCATAACGGCCCTCCAATATTCTATCCTTCCCATGATAGCCCTCCAATAGTCTACCCCTAACATGATGAAAATCCAATAGCCTACACCTCACATGATTTCCCTCTAATTGTCTACCCCTCGCATGATGGCCCTTATATAATCTACTCCCATGACGGCCCTCCAATAGTCTACCCCTCCCACGATGACTCTCTAAAAGTCTACTCCTTCCATGATGGCCTACCAATAGTCTAACCCTCCCATGATGCCCCTCCAATAGTCTACCCCTCCCAGGATGGAGCTCAAATAGTCTACCACTCCTATAATGGCCCTCCAATAGTCTAACCCTCCCAGGATGGTCCTCAAATGATCTATCCTTCCCATGATGGCCCTCCAATAGTCTAACCCTCCCATGATGGTCCTCCAATAATCTATCCCTCACATGATGGCCTTCCCATAATCTACCGCTCCCATGATGGCCCTCCATTACTTCACCCCTCCCATGATGGCCCTCCAAATGTCTAACCCTCCCATGTTGGCCCTCCAATGATCTACTCCTAGCAAGATGGCCCTCCAATAGTGTACCTCTCCTATGATGGCCCTCTAATAGTCTAACCTTCAAACGATGGTCCTCCTATAGTTTACCCCTCCCATGACGGCCCTCCAATAGTCTACCCCTTCCATGATGGCCCTCCAATAGAGTACCTATCCCATGATGGCCCGCCAATAGTCTAACCTTTCCATTATAACTCTCCAATGGTGTACCCCTCGCATAATGGTCTTCCAAAAGTCTACCCGTCACATGATGGCCTCCCAATAGTCTAACCCTCCCATGATGGCCTTTCAATAGTCTAACCCTCCTAGAATGGCCCTCCAATAATCTAATCCTCCCATGATGGGCCTTCATTAGTCTATCCCTCCCATAATGGCCCTCCATAGTCTACCCCTCATACAATGGCCCTCAAATAGTTTACCCACCCATGATGACCATCCAATAGTCTACCCCTCCCATGATAGTCATGTAATATTCTACCCCTCCCATTATGACCTTCCAATAGTCTAACCTTCCCATGATGGCCCTCCAATAGTCTACTACCCCTATGAAAGCCCTCCAATAGTCTACCCCTTCCATGATGGCCCTTCTGTACTCTATCCTTCCCATGAGGGCCCTACAATAGTCTACGCCTCCCGTGATCACCCTCCAATAGTCTATCCCTCCCATGATAGCCCTCAAATAGTCTACCCCTCAATAATGGCTCTCCTATAGTCTACCTCTGCCATATGGCCCTTCAATAGTCTACCCCTCTATTGCTGGCCCTCCAATCGTCTACCCTTTCCATAATGGCCCTCCAATAGTCTACCCACCCCAGAATGGCCCTCCAATAGTCTACCCCTCCCACAATGGCTTTCCAATTGTCTACCCCTCATATGATGCCCCTCCAATAGTCTACCCCTCCCATGATGGTCCTCCAATAGTATACCTCTCCCATGATGGCCCTCAAATAGCCCAACCCTCCAATAATGGCTCTCCAATAGTCTACCCCTTTCCTGATGGCCCTTCAATAGTCTACCCCTTCATTGAAGAGCTCCAATCGCCTACCCCTCCCATAATGGCCCTCCAAGAGACTACCGATCCCATGACGGCCCTCCAATATTGTAACCCCCAATGATGGCCTTCCAATAGTCTACCCCTACCATGATGGCAATCCAATAGCCTACCCCCACATGATTTCCCTCCAATAGTCTACCCTTCCCATGATAGCCCTGATATAATCTACTCCTCCCATGACGGCCCTCCAATAGTCTATCCCTCCCACGATGACCCCATAATAGTCTAACCCTCCCATGATGGCCCACCAATATTCTACACCTCCCATGATGCCCATCCAATACTGTACCCCTCCCTAGATGGAGCTCAAATAGTCTACCCCTCATAGAATGGCCCTCCAATAGTCTACCCCTCCCATGATTGACCTTAGATAGTCTACCCCTGCCATGATGGCCCTCCAATAGTCTACCCCTCCATTGATGGCCCTCCAATTGTCTACCACTCCCATTATGGCCCTCCAATAGTCTACCCCTCCCAAATAGCCCTCCAATAGACTACCCCTCCCATGATGGCTCTCTGATACTCTACCTCTCCCATGATAGCTATCCAATACTCTACCCCTACCATGATGGCGCTCCAATAGTCTGACCCTCACATGATTTCCCTCTAATAGTATACCCCTCAAATGATGGCCCTCTAATAGTTTACTCCCCCATGACGGCCCTCCAATAGTTTACCCCTCGAACGATAGTTTACCCCTCCCACGATGGCCCATTAATATTCTACCCCTCTCATGATGCCCCCAAATACTCTACCCCTCCCCTGATGGCCCTCAAATAGTCTACCCCTCCCATAATAGCCCTCCAATAGTCTACCCCATCCATGATGGCCCTCAAATAGTCTACCCCTCCCATGATGACCCTCCAATAGTGTAACGCTCCCATGATGGCTCTCCAATAATCTATCTTTCCCATGATGGCCCTCAAATAGTGTACCCCTCCCATAATGGCTCTCCAATAGTGTACCACTCCCATTATGTCCCTCCAATAGTCTACCCCTCTCTTTAAGGCCTTCCAGTCTTCTACCTTCCCATAATGGCCCTCCAATAGTCTACCCATCCCATAACGGCCCTCCAGTAGACGACCCCTCCCATGACGGCCATCCAATAGTCTACCCTTACTATGATGGTACTCCAATAGCCTACCCCGCATATGATTTCCCTCTAATATTCTACCCCTCCCATGATGGCCCCCCAATAGTCTACCCCTCCTACGATAGCCCTCCGATAGTCTACCCTTCATATGAGGGCCCAACAATATTCTACCCCTCCCATGACTCCTTCCAATTTTTAGCCCTCAAATAGTCTACCCCTCCCATGATGGCCCTCCAATAGTCTAACCCTCCCATGATGGCCCTCCAATAATCTATCCCTCCCATGATGGCCCTCCAATAGTCTACCGCTCCCGTGAGAGCCCTCCAAAAGTTCATTCCTCCATGATGGCCCTCCAATTGTCTACCCCTCGAATGTTGGCCTTCCAATAGTCTACTCCTAGCATGATGGCCCTCCAATAGTGTACCTCTCAATTGATGTTCCTCTAATAGTCTAACCTTTCAAATGATGGCCCTCCTATAGTCTGCCTATCCATGACGGCCCTCCAATAGTCCACCCCTTCCATGATGGTCCTCCAATAGTCTACCTTTCCCATTATGGCCCGCCAATAGCCTAACCCTCACATGATGGCCCTTCAATACTGTAACCCTCAAATAATAGCACTCCAATAGTCTACCCTCCCAAGATGGCCTTCTAATAATCTAACGCTCCCATGATGGCCCTCCAATAGTCTACCCCTCCTAGAATGGCCCTCAATAGTCTAACCCTCCCCTGATGGGTCTCCAATAGTCTATCACTCCCATAATGGCACCCCAATAGTCTACCCCTCATATAATGATCCTCAAATAGTTTACCCCTCCCATAATGGCCCTCCAATAGTCTACCCCTCCCATGATAGCCCTGCAATAGTCTACTCCTCCCATGATGACCCTCCAATAGTTTAACCCTCAAATGATGGCCTTCCAATGGTCTATCCCCTCTCATGACGGCCCTCCAATACTCTACCCCTCCCATGATGGCCCTCCAATAGCCTATCCCTCCCATGATGGCCCTACAATAGTTTACCTCTCCGATGGTGGCCCTCTAATAGTTTACCCCTCCCATCGGCCCTCCAATAGTTTATCCCTTTCATGAAGGCCCTCAATAGTCTACCCCTCCCATGATGGCCCTACAATAGTCTACCCCTACCATTTTAGCACTACAATAGTATACCCCTCGCAATGTCGCTCTCCAAGTCTACCCCTCCCACAATGGTAATACAAAAGTCTACCCCCTCCCATGATGGCCTTTGAATAATCTACTCCTCGCATGATTACCCTCCAAAAGTCTATCCCTCCCACGATGGCCCTACAATGGTCTACCTCTCCTATGATGCGTCTCCAATAGTTTAGCCCTCCCATGATGACCCTCAATAGTCACCCCATCACATAATTTCACTCAAATAGCATACCCCTCCCATGATGCCGCTCCAATAGTCTACCCCGTCCATGACGGCCCTCAAATAGTCTACCCCACACATAATGGCTCCCCAATAGTCTACCCCTACCAAGATGGTCCCAATAATCTAACCCTCCCATGATGGCCTTTAAATAGTCTACCCTTCCCATGATGGCCCTCCATAGTCTACCCATTCCATGATGGCCATCAAATAGTCTACCCCTCCCTTAATGGCTCTAAAATAGTCTACCTCTACCATGATGGCCCTCCAATAGTCTACCCTAATATAATGGCCCTCCAATAGCCTACCCCTCTCATGATGGCCTTCCAATAGTCTACCCCTCCCATGATTGCCCTCCAATAGTCTACCCCTCCAATGATGGCCTCCGATGGATTAACCCTCCCATAATGGCCTACCAATAGTCTACTCCACCCAGAATGTCCCTACAATATACTATCCCTACTATGAAGGCCCTTAAATAGTCCACCCTCCGATGATGGTCCTCCAATAGTCAACCCCTACTATGATGGCCCTCGAAAAGTCTACCCCTCACGGGATGGCCCTCCAATAGTCTGCCTTCCCATGATGCTCCTCCAATAGTCGACCACTCCCATGATGGCCCTCAAATAGTCTACCCCTCCCATAATGGCCCTCCAATAGTCTACCCCTCCCATGATGGCGATTAGATAGTCTTCCCCTCCCATGATGGTGCACAATAGTGTAACCCTCCAATGATGCCCGTCCAATAACCTATGTGTCCCATGATGGCACCCAAATAGTCTACTCTTCCCATAATGTCTCTCCAATAGTGTAATCCCTTCCATGATGGCCCTCCAACATATTGTCTAACCCTCGCATGATGGCCCGCCAATAGTCTAACCATCCCATGTTGGCCCTCCAAAAGTGTATCCCTCCCATAATGGCCCTCCAGTAATCTACCCCTCCCATGATGGCCTTTCAATAGTCTATCCCTCCCATGATGGCCCTTCAATAGTCTACCCCTCCAAGAATGGCCCTCTAATAGTCTAAGCCTCCCAAGATGGGCCTCCAAAAGTCTATCCCTCCCATAATAGCCCTCCAATAGTCTACCTTTCATATGATGGCACTCAAATAGTTTACCCCTTCCATGATGGCCCTCCAATAATTTACCCCTCCCTTGATAGCCCTGCAATACTCTAACCATCCCATTATGACCCTCCAATAGTCTAACCCTGCCATGAAGGCCCTCCAATCGTCTACCCCTCCCATGACGGCCCTCCAATCGTCTACCCCTTCCATGACGGCCCTCCAATAGTCTATCCCTTCATTGATGGCCCTGCAATAGTCTACCCCTCCCATGATGAACCTCCAATAGCCAACCGCTCCCATGAGGGTTACCAAGTAGTCTACCCCTCCCATAAGATCTCTTCAATATTCTACCCCTCCCAAGATGGCCCTCCAATAGTCTACCCCTCCATTGATGGCCCTCCAATCGTCAAACCCTCCCTTAATGGCTTTCCAATAGTCTACCCCTCTCATAATGGCCCTCCTATACACTATCCCTCCCATGACGGCCCTCCAATAGTCTACCCCATCCATGATGGCCCTACAATAGTCTACCCCTACCATAATGGCACTCCAATAGCCTACCCCTCACATGATTTCCCTCCAATAGTCAGATGATGGCCCTCTAATAGTCTACTCCTCCCATGACCGAATTCAATACTTTACCCCTCCCACAATGATCCTCCAATAGTCTAACCCTCCCATGAAGGCCCATCAATAGTCTACCCCTCCTATGATTCCCCTCAAATAATCTACCCCTCCCATGATGGCCCTCAAATAGTCTACCCCGCCCATAATGACCCTCCAATAGTTTACCCCTCCCATGATATCCCTCAAATAGTCTAGACCTCCCATGATGACCGTCCTGTAGCGTAACCCTCCCATGATGGCCCTCCAGTAATCTATCCCTCCCATGATGGCCCTCAAATAGTCTACCCCTCCCATAATACCTCTCCAATACTGTACCCTCCCATGATGGCCTTTCAATAGTCTACCCCTCCATTTATGGCCCTCCAATCATCTACCCCCTCACATAATGGCCCTCCAAGAGTCTATCCATCCCATAATGGCTCTCCAATAGACTACCCCTCCCATGACGGCCCTCCAACAGTCTACACCTCCCATGATGGCCTTCCAATAGTCTTCCCCTACCATGATGGCACTCCAATAGCCTACCCCACACATGATTTTCCTCCAATAGTCTACCCCTCACATGATGACCCTCCAATAGTCTACTCTTCCCATGACGGCCCTCCAATAGTCTACCCCTCCCACGATGACACTCCAATAGTCTACCCCTCACATGAGCGCCCACCAATAGCGTACCCCTCCGATGATGACCCTCCAATAGTCTACCCCTCCCATGATGGAGCTTAAATAGTCTACCCCTACCATAATGGCCCTCCAGTAGTCTACCCCTCCCATGATGGCCCTTAAATAGTCTACCCTCTCATGATGGCCCTCCAATAGTCTAGCCCTCCCATGATGGCCCGCCAATGATCTATCCCTTCCATGATGGCCCTCCAGTAGTCAACCGCTCAAATTAGTGCCCTCCAAAAGTTCACCCCTCCCATGATGGTCCTCCAATTGTCTACCCATCCAATGTTGGCACTCCGAAATTCTACCCCTTGCATGATGGCCCCCCAATAGTATACCCCTCCCATGATGACCTCTAATAGTCTAACCTTCAAACGATGGCCCTCCTATAGTCTACCCCTCCATCACGGCCCTCCAATAGTCCACTCCTTCCATGATGGCCCTTCAATAGTCTACCCTTCCCATGATGGCTCGCCAATACTCTAACTCTCCCATGATGGCCCTCCAACAGTGTACCCCTCCAATGATGGCCCTCCAATAGTCTACACCTCCCAAGATGGGCTTCCAATTGTCTAACCCTCCCATGATGGCCCTCCAATAGTCTACCCCTCCTAGAATGGCCCTCCAATAGTCTAACCCTCCCTTGATGGGCCTCCAATAGTCTATCCCTCCCATAATGGTCCTCCAATAGTCTACCCCTCATATGATGGCCCTCAAATAGTTTACCCCTCCCATGATGGCCCTCCAATAGTCTACCCCTCCCATGCTAACCCTGCAATAGTCTACTCCTCCCATTATGACCCTCCAACAGTCTACCCTCCCTTGATGGCCCTCCAATATCTACCCCTCCCATAACGGACCTCCAATGGTCTACCCATTCCATGATGGCCCCCCAATAGGCTATCCCTCCCATGATGGCCCTACAATAGTCTATCTCTCCTAAGATGGCCCTCCAAAAGTTTACCCCTCCCATGAAGGCCCTTTGATAGTCTACCCCTTCCATGATGGCCCTCCAATAGCCTTCCCCTCCAATGATGGCCCTACAATAGTCTACCCCTACCATGAAAGCCCTCCAATAAACTACCCATCCCACAATGGCCCTCTCCTAGTCCACCCTTCCCACGATAGCCCTCAAATAGTCTACCCCTCCCATAATGGCCCTCCAATAGTCTACCCCTCCCATGATGTCCCTCCAAAAGTCTACCCCTCCATTTATGGCCCTCCAATCGCCTACCCATAACATAATGGCCCTCCATTAGTCTGCCTATCCCATAATGGCCATTCAATAGATAATCCTCCCATAATGGCTCTCCAATAGTGCATCCCTCCCATGATGGCCCTCCTATAGTCTACCCCTCCCACGACGGCGATCCAGTAGTCTACGCATTCAATGATGGCCCTCCGATAGTCTACCCCTCCAATGATGGCCCTCCAATAGTCTACCCCTATAAAGATGGCTCTCAAATATTCCACCCCTCCCATAATGGCCCACCAATAGTCTACCCCTCCCATAATGGCCCTCCAATAGGCTAACACTCCCATAATGGCCCTCCTCTAGTCTACCCCTCCCATAATGGCCATCAAACAGTCTAACCATCTCATGATGGCCCTCCAATAGTCAACCCCTCCTATGATGGCCCTCCAATAATCTACCCCTCCCATAATGGCCCTCCAAAGTCCTATCCCTCCCATGATGGCCCTCCAATAGTCTATCCTGCCCATGATGACCTATCAACAGTCTACTCCACCCATGATGGCCCTCAAATTGTCTTCCCGTTCCATAAGGGCTCCTCCAATAGTCTAGTCCTCCCATGATGGCCCTCAAATAGTCTTACTCGTAAAAAATAGAACTCCTATAGTCTATCCCTCCCATGATAGCCCTCCTATAGTCTACCTCTCCCAGGATGACCTTCCATTAGTCTACCCCTCCCATGATGGGCCTCCAATAGTCAACCCCTCCCATCATGGCACTCCAATAGTCTACCCCTCCAATGATGTTCCTCCAATAGTTTACCCCTCCAATGATGGCCCTCTAATAGTCTATCCCTCACATAATGGCCCATCAAAATCCTACCCCTCCCATGATGGCTCTCCAATAGTCTACCCAGCCCATGATGACCCTCCAATAGTCTACCCCTCCAATTATGGCCCTCAACTTGTCTACCCTTCCCATAAGGGCTCCTCCAATAGTATACCTCTCTCATGATGGCCCTCCAACAATCAACCCCTCCTATGATGGCCCTCCAAAAGTTTACCCCTCGCATGATGGCCCTCCAATAGTTTACCTCTCCTATGATGGCCCTATGATAGTCTACCTCTCCCATGATGGCCCTCCAATAGTCTACCTCTCCCATGATCTCCCTCAAATTCTCTACCCCTCCTATAATGGCTTTACAATAGTGTACCTCTCCCATGATGGGCCTAATATAGTCTACCCTCCGTGATGGCATTCCAATAGTGTACCCCTCCCATAATGGCCCTCCAATAGTCCTACCCCTCCCATGATGCTCTTCCAATAGTCTAACCATCCCATGATGGCCCTCAAATAGTCTAGCCTTCCCATAATGGCTATTCAATTGGCTGTTCCTCCCATGATGGCCCTCCAGTAGTCTACCCTTCCCAGGAAGGTCCTCAAATAGTCTAACCCTCCCATAATGGCCCTCCAGTAGTCTATCCCTCCGAAGATGGCCATCCAATTGTTTACCCCTCCCAAGATGGCTAAAAAAAAGTCTACCCCTCCAACGATGGCCCTTCAATAGTGTACCCCTCCCATAATGGCCCTCCAATAGTCTACCCTCTCCATGATGTTCTTCCAATAGTCTTCCCCTCCCATGATGGCCATCAAATAGTCTACCCTTCCCAAAATGGCTATTCAATTGTCTACCTCTCGCATGATGGCCCTCCAATAGTCTACCCCTCCCTTGATGGCTCTCCAGTAGTCTACTCTCGTATGATTGCCCTTAAATAGTCTACCCCACGCATGAGGGCACTCCAATAATCTATCCCTCCATATTGCCTTTCAATAGTCTAACCCACCCATGATGGCCCTCCAATAATCTACCCCTCATATGATGGCCCTTAAATAGTCTACCTCTCCTATAATGGCCCTCTAATAGTCTACTCCTCCGTTGATGACCCTCCAATGTCTATCCCTCCCATGATGGTCCTCATATTGTCTCCCCCTCCCATGATGGCCCTCCAATACTCTATCCCTCCCATGATATCCTCCCCATTAGTCTACATCTCATACTATGGCCCTCAAATAGTCTACACCTCCCATGATGGCCCTCCAATAGTCTACCAATCCCATGATGGCTCTCCAATAGTCCATCCCTCCCATGATGGCAATCCAAAAGTCTACCGCTCCAAAGATGGCCCTCCAATAGTTTACCCCTCCCATGATGGCCCTCCAATATTCTGCCCCTTTCATGATGGCCCTCCATTACTTTACCACTCCCATGATGGCCCTCCAATAGTCTATCCCTCCCATAATGGCAATCCAATAGACTACAACTCCCATTATGCCCTCAAATAGTCTACCCTCTCATGATGGCCCTCTAATAGTCTACCCACCCCTATGATGGCTCTCCAGTAGTCTACCCCTCACAAGATGGTCCTCCAATAGTCTAAAACTCCCATGATGACCCTCTAATAGTCTACCCGTCCCTTAGTAATCCTACAATCGTCTACCCCCCCATAATAGCCCTTCAAAAGTCTACCTCACCCTTGATGGCCCTCAAATAGACTACCCCCTCCCATCATGCCCTCAAATAGCCTACCCCTCTCATGGTGGCCCTCCAATAGTCTACCCTCCGATGATGGAACTCCAATAGCCTACCCCTCACATGATGGTCCTCCAACAGTCTATCCCTTCCATGAAGTCCCTCCAATAGTCTACCCGTCCCTTGATAACCATCCAATAGTCTAGCCCTCTCAAGATGGCCCTCCAATCGTCTAACTCTCCCATGATGGCTCTCCAATAGTGAAACCCTCCCATGATGCCCCTCCAATAGTCTACCCTTCCCATGATGGCCCTCAAATAGTCTAACCCTTCCATGATGGCCCTCCAACAGTCTACCCTCACATGATGATCCTCAATTCGTCTATACCTGAGATGATGGCTCTCCAATTGCCTATCCCTCCTAAGATGGCCTTCCAGTATTCTAACCCTCCCATGATGACCCTCCAATAGTCTATCCCTCCCATGATGGCCCTCCAATTGTGTACCCCTCATATGGTGGCGCTCAAATAGTCTACCCATCCCATGATCACCCTCTGATAGTCTACCCCTCTCAAAATGGCCCTCCAATAGTCTACCCCTTCCATTATGGCCCTCCAATAGTCTGCCCCACCCAAGATGGCTCTCAAATAGTCTACCCCTCCAATGATGGGCATCCTAGAGTCTATCCCACCTATGATGGCCCACAAATGGTCTAACCCTCCCATTATGGCCCTCTAATAGTCTACCCCTCTATGATGGCCCTCCAATAGTCTACCCCTCACATGATGGCCATCAAATAGTTTACCCCTCCTATAATGAGCCTCCAATAGACTACGCCTCCTTTGATGGCACCTAATAGTCAACCCCTCCTATAATGGCCCTGCAGTAGTCTACCCCTCCCATGAGGGTCCTCCAATAGTCTACACCTACCATGATGGCCCTCCAATAGTCTACCCTTCATATAGAGGCCCTCCAATTGTCTACCATTCATATGATGCCCCTACAATAGTCTACCCCTCCCATGATGGCCTCCAGTAGTCTATCCCTCCCCAGATGGCCCTCCGGTAGTCCATCCCTCCCCAGATGCCCATCCAATAGTTTACCCCTCCCATGATGTCCCTCAAATACTCTACTCGCCCATGATGGACCTGCATTAGTCAACCCCTCCTATGATGGCCCTCCAATAGTCTACCCCTTCTATGATGATCCTCCAATAGTGTAACACTCCTCTGATGGCTCTCCAATAGTCTATCCCTCCCATGATGGCCCTCCAAGAGTCTACTCATATGATAGCCCTCCAATAATCTATCTCTTCCAAATGGCCCTCCAATAGTATACCCTTTCTATGATGGCCCTCAAATAGTCTTTACCTCCCATGATGGCCCTTATATAGTCTACCCCCTCATTAGGGCCCTTGAATAGTGTAACCTTCCCATGATGGCCCTCCAATAGTCTATCCCTCCCATGAGGGCCCTCCAATAGTATACCCCTTTCATGAGGGCCCTCCAATAGTCGACCCCTCCCATCATGGCACTCCAATAGTCTATCCCTCCCTTGGTGGCCCCCAAAAGTCTATCCCTCCCATAATGGCCCTCCAATAGTCTAAACCTCCAATGATGGATCTCCAGTAGTTTATCCCTCAAAAGACGGCCCTCCAATAGTCTAACTCTCCTCTGATGACCCTCCAATAGTTTACTTCTCCCATGATTGCCCTCAAATAGCATAAGTCCCAAAATGGCCCTCCAATAGACTACCCCTCCCATAATGGCCCTCCAATAGTCTACCCCTCCCAAGATGGCACTCCAATAGTGTACCCCTCCCTTGATGGCCCTCAAAAATCTAACCCTCCCATAATGGCCCTCCAATAGTCTATCCCTCTAAAGATAGCCCTCTAATAGTTTACCTCTCCCATGATGACCCTGAAATAGTCTACCCCTCTCTTGATAACCCTCCAATAGTCAACCCCTCTCGTGATGGCCTTCCAATAGTCAACCCCTGCCATGATGACCCTCCAATATTCTACCCCTCCATTATGGCCCTCCAATAGTCTATCCCTCCCATGAGGGCCCTCCAAAAGTATAAACCTCCCATGATGGCCCTCCAATATTCTATCCCCTCCCCATAATGGCCCTCTAGTTGTCTATCCCTAATATTATGCCCCTCCAATAGTCTATCCCTCCCTTGATAACCCTCAAATACTCTAACCTCCCATAATGGCCCTCCAGTGGTCTATTCCCCTAAGATGGCAAAACAATAGGTTACCCTTTCCATGATGGCCCTTACATAGTCTACCCCTCCCATGATGGCGCTCCAATAGTCAACCTCTCCCATGATGACCCTCCAATAGTCTACCCCTCCAATGATGCCCTCCTATAGTCTACCCCTCCAATGATGGCCCTCCTATAGTCTATCCATCCTATGATGGCCCTCAAATGGTCTACCCGTCCCATGATGGCCCTCAAATAGACTACCCGTCAGATCATGGCCCTCTAATAGTCTACCCCTCCAATGATGGCCCTCAAATAGTCCTACCCCTCCCAAAATGGCCCTCCAATAGACTACCCTCCCATGATGGCCCCAATAGTCTCCCTTGATGGCCCTGCAATAGTCAAACACTCCCATGAGGGCCCTCCAATAGTCTACCCCTCCCATGATTCCCCTCTAATATTCTACCCCTCCCATAATGGCCCTCCAATTGTCTACCCCTCATATAATACCCCAAGAATAGTCTACCCCTCCCATGATGGCCGTCAAATAGTCTACCTACCCCTCCCATGATGGCCCTCCAGTAGTCTATCCCTCCCAAGATGCCCATCCAACAGCTTACCTATCCAATGATGGCCCTTAAATAGTCCACCCCTCCCATGATGGACTTCTTAGGTCAACTCCTCCCATGATGGCCCTCCAAGAGTGTACCCCTTCTATGATGGCCCTCCAATAGTTTAACGCTCCCATGATACCCCTCTAATAGTCTATCCCTCCCATGATGGCCCTCCAAGAGTCTGCCTCTTATATGATAGCACTCCAATAATCTATCCCTCCCATGATGGCCCTCCAATAGTCTACCACTTCCATGATGACCCTCATATAGTCTTTCCTCCCATGATAGCCCTCCAATAGTCTACCCCTCCAATGAAGGCCCTCCAATAGTCTAACACTCCCATGATGGCCCTCCAATAGTCAACCCCTCCCATGATGGCCTTCCAATAGTCTATCCCTCCCTTGGTGGCCGTCCAATAGTCTAACCCTCCCAAAATGGCCCGGGAATGGTCTACCCCTTTCATGATGGCCCTCCAGTAGTCTATTCCTCACAAGATTGCCCTCCAACAGTCTACCCCTCATATGAGGGGCCTCAGAGAGTCTACCCTTCCCATTATGGCCCTCTAATAGTCCACCCCTCCCATGATGGACCTCCAGTAGTCTACCCCTCCCAAGATGGCCAACCAATAGTCTTCCATTCCAATGATGGCCTCCAATAGTCGACCCCTACCATAATGATCTTCTAATAGTCTACCCCTCCCATAATGGCGCTTCAATAGACTACTCCTCCCATGATGGCCCTCAAATAGTCTACCCCTCCCATGACGTTCCTCCAATAGTCTACCCCTCCTATGATGGACCTCAAAAAGTCTACCCCTCCAATGTTGGCCCTCCGATAGTCTACCCCTCCCATGATGCCCTTCCAAATGTCTAATCCTCCCATAATGGCTCTTAAATAGTCTTCCCCTCCCATAATGGTCATTCAATTGCCTACACATCCCATGATGTCCTGTCAATAGTCTACCCCTGCCATGATGGACCTCCAATAGTCTACCTCTACCATGATTGCTCTCAAATAATCTACCCCTCCCAAGATGGCCTTCCAATAGTCTACCCTCCAATGATGGCCCTCCAATAGTCTAACCCTCCCATGATGACCCTCCAATAGTCTAACCATCCTATGAAGGCCCTCAAATAGTCTACCCCTCCCATACTGGCTATTCAATTGTTTACCCCTCCCATGATGGCCCTCCAATAGCCTGTCCCTCTCATGATGGTCCTCAAATAATCTATCTCTCCCAAGAAAGCCCTCCAATAGTTTACCCCTCCCAAGAAAGCCCTACAATAGTTTACCCCTCCCATGATGGCCCTCCAATAGTCTACCCCTACAATGATGGCCCTCCAATAGTCTAACCCTCGCATGATGATCCTGCAATAGCCTACCCCTCCCATGAGATCCCTTCAATAATCTAAATCTCCCATGATGGCCCTTCAATAGTCAACCCTTACCGTAATGGCCCTCCAATTGTCTACCCCTCATATGATGCCCCTCCAATAATCTACCCCTCCTACGATGGCCCTCCTATAGCCTAGATCTCCCATGATGGCCATTCAATAGTCAACCCCTCCCATAATGGCCCTACAATAGTCTACCCCTCCCATGATGGCCCTCCAATAGTCTACCTCTACCATGATTGCTCTCAAATAATCTACCCCTCCCATGAAAGCCTTCCAATAGTCATCCCTCCAACGATGGCCCTTAAATAGCCTACCCCTCCCATAATGGCCCTCCAGTAGACTACCCTCCCATGATGGCCCCTAATAGTCTACCCCTCGCTTGATGGCCCTGCTATAGTCAACCCCTCCCATGAGGGCCCTCCAATAGTTTACCCCTCCCATGATCCCCTCCAATAAAATACCCCTCCCATAATGGCCCTCCAATTGTCTACCCCTCATATGATGCCCCAAGAATAGTCTACCCCTCCCAAGATGGCCGTCAAATAGTCTACCCCTCCCATGCTGGACGTCAAATAGTCTACCCCTCCCATGAGGGCCCTCCAGTAGTCTATCCCTCTCAAGATGCCCATCCAATAGCTTACCTCTCCAATGATGGCCCATAAATACTCTACCCCTCCCATGATGGCACTCTATTAGTCAACCCCTCCCATGATGGCCGTCCAATAGTTTAACTCTCCCATGATAGCCTTCCAATAGTCTATCCCTCCCATGATGGCCCTCCAAGAGTCTACCCCTCATATGATAGCCCTCCAATATTCTATCCCTCCCATGATTGCCCTCCAATAGCCTACCCCTCTCATGATGGTCCTAAAATAGTCTAGTCCTCCTATTATGGCCCTCTAGTAGTCTATCCCTCCAAAGATGACCCTCCAATAGTTTACCTCTCCCAAGAAGACCCTTAAGTAGTCTACCCCTCCCAGGATGGCCCTCCAATAGTCAAACCCTCCGATGATGGCCATCCAATAGTCTAACCCTCCCATGATGGCCCTGCAATAGCCTACCACTCCGATGAGAACCCTCCAATAGTCTACATCTCCCATGATGGCCCTCCAATAGTCAAAACGTCCCATAATGGCCCTCCAATTGTCTACTCCTCATATGATGCCCCTCCAATAGTCAACCCCTCCCATGATGGCCCTCCGATAGTCTATCCCACCCATGATAGCCCTCAAATAGTCTAACCCTCCCATAATGGCCCTCGAGTCTATCCCTCTCAAGATGACCCCCTGATAGTTTACTCCTTCCATGATGGCCCTCAAATAGAGTACCCCTTTCTTGATGGCCCTCCAATAGTCAACCCCTCCCATGATGGCCCTCCAATAGTCTACCCCTCTCATGATGGCCATCCAATAGCCTATCCCTTCCTTGGTAGCCTTCCAATAGTCTACCTATCTAATAATGGCCCTCTAATAGTCTATCCCTTCCATGATAGCCCTCAAATAGTCTGCACCTCCAATGATGGCCTTCCAATAGTGTACTTCGATGACGGCCCTCCAATAGTCTAAACCTCAAATGATAGCCCTTCAATAGTGTACCCCTCACATGATGTCCCTCCAATAATCTACTCCATCATGATGGCCCTCAATAGTCTACCCCTCCAATAATGGCACTCCAATAGTGTTCCCCTCCCATGATGGCCCTCTAATAGTTTACCCCTCCCATAAGGGCCCTCCTATAGTCTAACCCTCCTATGACGGCCCTCTCATAGTCTACACCTTCCATGGTGGCCCTCAAATTGTCTACTCCCATAATGACTTTCCAAAAGTCAACCCCCCATGATGGCCCTCCAATAGTCAACTCTACAATGATGGTCCTCCAATAGTCTACCCCTCCCATAATGGCCCTCCAATAGTTCAACCCTCCCATAATGGCCCTCCAATAGCCTATCCCTCCCATGACGTTCCTCCACTTCCATAATGGACCTCAAATAGTCTTTCACTCCAATGATGGCCCTCCAATAGTCTACCCTCACATGATGGCCCTCCATTGGTTTAACCCTCCCATGATGGCCCTCCAATAGTCTATAATTTACATGACGTTCCTCCAGTAGTCTACCCCTCCTATGATGGCCCTCAAATAGTATAACCCTTCAAAGATGGTTCTCCAATAGTCTACCCCTCCCATGATGCCCTTCCAATAGTCTAACCCTCCCATGATGGCCCTTAAAAAGTCTTCCAATCCCATAATGATTATTCAATTGCCTACACCTCCCATGATTGCCCTCCAATAGTCTACCCCTCCAATGATGGCCCTCCAATAGTCTACCCCTCTCATGATGCCCTTCAAATAGTCTAGGCCTCCCATGAGTGCCCTTAAAAACTCTCCCGCTCCCACAATGGTTATTCAATTGCCTACACTTCCCATGATGGCCCTCCAATAGTCTAACCCTCCCATGATGGCCTTCGAATAGTCTACTGCTCCCATAATAGCTATTCAGTTGTCTACCCCTCCCATGATGGCACTCCAATAGCCTATCCTTCTCATGATGGTCCTCAAATAGTCTACCCCTCCCATAAATGTCCTCCAGTAGTCTATCCCTCCCAAGATAGTCTTCCAATAGTTTACCCCTCCCATGATGGCCATACAACAGTCAACCCCTCCAATGATGGCCCTCCAATAGTCTAACCCCCCATGATGGCCCTACAATAGCCTACCCCAAGAGATCCCTACAATAGTCTAAATCTCCCATGATGACCCTTCAATAGTCAACCTCTCCCATAATGGCCCTCCAATTGTCTACCCCTCTTATGATGCCCCTCCAGTAGTCTAGCTCTCCTATGATGGCCCTCCAAAAGTCCATCTCTCCCATGGTGGCCCTCAATTATTTCAACCCTCCCATAATGTCCCTCCAGGAGTCTATCCCTCCCAAGAAAGCCCTCCAATAGTTTCCCTCCCATGATGGTTCTCAAATAGTCTACCTCAACCATGATGGCCCTCCAATAGTCTACCCCTCCTATGATGGCCCTCCAATAGTCTATCTCTCCCTTGTGGCCCTCCAATAGCCTACCCCTCCCATATAGCCCTTCAATAGTCTACCCCTCCCATGATAGCCCTCAAATAGTCTACATCTCCAATGATGGCCTTCCAATAGTTTACTCCTCCGATAATGGCCCTCCAATAGTCTACACCTCAAATGATAGCCCTCCAATAGTGTACCCCTCCCATGATGGCCCTCCAAAAGTCTACTCCGACATTGATTGTCCCAATAGTCTACCCCTCCAATAACGGCATACCAATAGTGTACCCCTCCCATGATGGCTCTCTAATAGTTTATCCCTCCCATAAGGGCCCTCATATAGTCTAACCCTCCCATGACGGCCCTCTCATGGCCTACCCTCCCTTGATGGCCTACCCCTCCCATAATGGCTTTCCAATAGTCTACCCCTCCCATGATGGTCCTCCAATTGTTTACTCTCCCATGATGGCCTTCCAATAGTCTATCCCTCCCATAATGGCCCTCCAATGGTCTACCCCTCCAATGGTGCCATTCCAATAGTCTAACCCATCCATGATGGCCCTCAAATAGTCTACCCCTCATATGATACACCTCTTATAAGCTATCCCTCCCATGATGGCCGTCCAATAATCTACCACTTCCAAGATGGGCCTCAAATAATCTTTCACTCCCAAGATGGCCTCCAATAGTCTACCCCTCACATGATGGCCCTCCAATAGTTTAACCCTCCAGATGGCACTCCAATAGTCTACCCCTCCCATGAGGTCCCTGCAATAGTCTGCCCGTTTCATGATGGCCTTGCAATAGTCTACTCATTCCATGATGGCCCTCCAATAGTCTATCCCTCCTTTAGTGGCCCTCCAATAGTCTACCCCTCCGAAAATGGCCCTCCAACAGTCTACACATCCAATGATGGCCCTCCAGTAATCTATCCTTCACAAGATGGGCTTCCAATAGTCTAAACCTTCTATGATGGCCCTTTAATAGTCTATCCTTCCCATGATGGCCCTCCAATAGTCTACTCCTTATATGATGGCCCTCAAAGATTCTACCCCTCCCATGATGGCCCACCAATAGTCTACCGCAATCATGATGGCCCTCCAATAGTCTATCCCTACCATGATAGACCTGCGATTGTCTACCCCTCCCATAATGGCCTTCCAATACTCTATCCCACCCTATGATGCCCCTCCAATAGTCGAACCTTCCCATAATGGTCCTCAAATAATCTAACCCCCTCATAATGGACCTCCAATAGTGTACCCCTTCTATGATGGCCCTCAAATAGTCTACCCATCCCATGATGGCCTTACAATAGTCTAACCCTCCCATGACGACCCTCCAATAGTCTTTCCCTCCCATGATGGCCCTCAAATAATCTACCCCTCCTATAATGGCTATTAAATTGTTTACCGCTCCCATGATGGCCCTCAATAGCTTACCTCTCCCATGATGGTCCTCAAATTGTGTAGCCCTCCCATAATGGCCCTACAGTAGTCGATCCCTCCCAAGATGACCCTCCAATAGACTTAGATAGTCTAACCCTCCCATGATGGGCCTCCAACAGTCAAACCATCCTATGATAGCCCTCTAATAGTCTACCACTCCCATGATGGCCATCCAATAGTCTAACCCTTCCATGATGGCCCTGCAATAGACTACCTCTCCCATGAGATCCCTCCAACAGTCTACACCTCCCATGATGGCCCTCCAATTGTCTACCCCTCATACGATGACCCTCCAATAGTCTACCCCTCCCATGATGGCCTTCCAATAGTCTACCCCTCCTATGATGGCCCTCAAATAGTCTAACCCTCCCAAAATGGCCTTTCCAATAGTCAATCCTTCCAAAGATGGCCCTCCAATAGTTTACCCCTCCCTTGATGGCCCTCAAATAGTCTACCCCTTCCATGATGGCCCTCCAATAGTCAACCCCTCCCATGATGGCCCTCCAATAGTCAACCCCTCCCATGATGGCCCTCCAATAGTCTACCTCTCCCATTATGGCCCTCCAATAGCCTATACCTCCCTCGGTGGCCCTCCAATAGTCTACCCATTCTATGATGGCCCTCCAATAGTCTATCCCTCCCTTGGCGGCCTTCCAATAGTTTACCCCTTCCAAGCTAGCCCTCAAGTGGTCTACATCTCCAATGATGGCCTTCCAACAGTGTACTCTTTCGATGATGGCCCTCCAATAGTCTACACCTCAAATGATAGCCCTCCAATAGTGTACCCCTTCCATGATGGCCATCCAATAGTCTACTCCGACAATGATGGCCCTCCAATAGTCTACCTCTCCTATAGTGGCACTCCAATAGTGTACCCCTCCCATGATGGCCCTCTAATGATTTACCCCTCCCATAAGGGCCCTCCTATAGTCCACCCCTCCTATGACGGCCCTTCCATTGTCTATCCTTCCAATGATGTCCCTCAAATTGTCTACCCCTTCCATAATGCCATTCCAAAAGTGTATCCCTACCATGATGGCTCTCCAATAGTCTACTCTCCCATAATGGCCCTCTAATAGTCCACCCCTCCTATAACGGTCCTCCAATGGTCTATCCCTCATATGATGCCATTCCAAAAGTCTAATCTATTCATGATGGCCCTCAAATAGTCTACCCTTCATATGATAGCCCTCCAATAATCTATCCCTCCCATGATGGCCCTCCAGTAGTCTACCACTTCCATGATTGCCCTCAAATAGTCTTTCCCTCCCATAATGGCCCTCAAATAGTCTACCCATCACATGATTGCCCTCCAAAAGTTTGACCCTCCCTTGATGGCCCTCCAATAGTATATCCCTCCCATGAGGGCCCTGCAATAGTCTACCCCTCCCATGATGGCCCTCCAATAGTCTATCCCTCTATTGGTAGCCTTCCAATAGTCTACCCCTCCCATAATGGCTCCCCAATACTCTACACATCCCATGATGGCCTTCCAGTAGTCAGTCCCCCACAAGAAGGCCCTCCAATACTCTAACCCTCCTATTATGGACCTCCAATAGTCTATCCTTCCCATGATGGCCCTACAATAGTCTACCCCTCATAAGATGTTCTTTAGAGATTTACCCATCCCATGATGGCCCTCCAATAGTCTACCTCAACCATGATGGCACTCCAAGACTCTATCCCTCCCATGATAGACCTGCAATAGTCTACCCCTCTAATAATGTCCTTTCAATAGTCTACCCCACCCAGGATACCCCTCCAATAGTCTACCACTGCCATGATGGCCCTCAAACAGTCTAACCCTCCCATTATGGATCTCCAATTGTGTACGTCTCCCATGATGGCCCTCAAATAGTGTACCCATCCCATGATGGCCTTCCAATAGTCTAACCTTCCCATGAAGGCCTTCCAATAGTCTATCCCTCCCATGATGACCATCCAATAGTCTACCACTTCTATGATGGCCCTCAAATAGTCTTTCCCACATATGGTAGCCCTCCCATAGTCTACCCCTCCCATGATGGCCCTCCAATAGTCTGCCCCTCCCATTATGGCCCTCCAATAGTCTAGCCCTTCCAGTAGTCTACCCCTCCCATGATATTCCTCCAATAGTTTATATATGGTAGCATATGGTAGCCCTCCAATAGTTTACCCCTCCCATGAGAGCCCTAAAATAGTTTGCCACTTCCATAATGCCCTTCAAGTAGTCTACCCCTCCCATGATATCCCTCCAATAGTCTACAGCAAACATAATTGCCCTCCAATAGTCAACCCCTTCCCATGATAGACCTGCAATAGTCTACACCTCCCATAATAGCCTTCCAATAGTCTACATCTACCATGATACCTATCCAATTGTCTACCCCTCCCACGATGGCCCTCAAATAGTCGAACCCTCCCATAATGGACCTCCAATAATGTACCCCTCCCATGATGGCCCTCAAATAGTCTACCCCTCCCATGATGGCCTTCCAATAGTCTAACCCTCCCATGATAGCTCTCCAATAGTCTATCCCTCCCATGATGGCCCTCCAAACCTCTATCCCTCATATGATAGCCTCTCCAATAATATATCCCTCCCATTATGTCCCTCCAATAGTCAGCCACTTCCATGATGGCCCTCAAATAGTCTTTCCCTCCTATGATGGCGCTCGAATAGTCTACCCCTCCCATGATGGCCCTCCAATAGTCTAACCCTCCCATGATGGCCCGCCAATAATCTACCACAATCATGCTGGCCCTCCAATAGTCTATCTCTCCCATGATAGACCTGCAATAGTCTACTCCTCACCCATGATGCTCCTCCAATAGTCGAACCTTCCCATGATGGCCCTCAAATAGTCTAACCCTCCCATAATGGACCTCCAATAGTGTACCCCTCCCATGATGGCCCTCATATAGTCTACCCCTCCAATGATGGCATTCCAATAGTCTAACCCTCCCATGATAGCCCTCCAATAGTCTATCCCTCACAAAATGGCCCTCCAAACCTCTATCCCTCATATGATAGCCTCTCCAATAATATATCCCTCCCATGATGGCCCTCTAATAGTATACCACTTCCATGATGGCCCTCAAACAGCCTTTCCCTCCTATGATGGCGCTCGAATAGTCTACCCCTCAAATGAAGGCCCTCCAATAGTCTAACCCTCCGAAGGTGGCCCTCCAATAGTCTGCCCCTCCCATGAGTGCCCTAAAATAGTCTACCCCTACCATGATGGCCCTCCAATAATCTATCTCTCTTTTGGTGTCCTCTAAGAGCCTACCCCTCCCATGATGGCCCTCCAGTAGCCCATCCCTCACAATATGGCCCTCCTATTGTCTAACCCTCTAATGATGGCCCTCCAATAGTCTATCCTTCAGATGATGGCTTCCCAATAGTCTACCCCTCATATGATGGCCATCGAAGGGTCTACCCCTCCCATGATGGCTCTCCAATAGTCTACCGCAACCATGATGGCCCTCCAATAGTCTACCCCTCCCATGATAGACCTGCAATAGTCTACACCTCCCATAATGGTTTCCAATACTGTACTCCTCCCATGAAGCCCCTCTAAAAGTCTACCTTTCACATGATGGCCCTCAAATAGTCTACCCCTCCCATGATATTCCTCCAATATTCTACTCCTCATATGATGGACCTAAAATAGTATACCCCTCCAATGAAGGCCCTCCATTAATCTTGCCCTCCCTTGATGCCCTTACAATAGTCTGACACTCCGATGATGGCCCTTAATTAGTTTTCCCCTCCTATAATGGCTATTCAATTGCCTACACCTCCCATGATGGCCCTCCAATAGTCTACCCCTCCAATGATGGCCCTCCAATAGTCTACCTCTACCATGATGGCTCTCAAATAAACTACCCCTCCCATATTGGCCTTCCAATAGTCTAACCCCCCCGTGATGGCCCTCCAATAGACTTACCCTCCCATGATGACCCTCAAATAGTATACCCCACCCATTATGGCTATTCAATTGTCTATCCCTCCCTTGATGGCCCTCCAAAACCCGACCCCTCCCATGATGGTCTTCAATTAGTCTAACCCTCCTTAATGGCCCTCCAGTAGTCTATCCCACCCAAGAAGACCCTCCATTAGTCTACCCCTCTCATGATGGCCCTTACATAGTCTACCCAACCCATGATGGCCCTACAATAGTCAAACCCTCCAATGATAGCCCTCCAATAGTCTACCCCTCCCGTGATGGCCATCCAATAGTCTAACCCTTCCATGATAGCCCTACAATAGTCTACCCCTTCCATAAGATCCCTCTCAAATAGCCCTCCAATAGTCTACCCCTCCAATGATAGCCCTCAAATAGTCTACATCTCCATTAATGTCCTTCCAATAGTGTACTCCTCCGATGATGTCCCTCCAATAGGCTAAACCTCAGATGATAGCCCTCCAATAGTGTAACCCCCCATGATGACCCTCCAATAGTCTAACCCGACCATGATGGCCCTCCAATAGTCTAATCCGATCACGATGGCCCTCCAATAGTCTAATCCGACCATGATGGCCCTCCAATAGTCTACCCCTCCAATAATGGCACTCCAATAGTGTAATCCCATGATGGCCCTCTAATAGTTTACCCCCCCATAAGGGCCCTCCTATAGTCTATCCCTCCCATGACGGCCCTCTCACAGTCTACCTCTCCCATGATGGCCCTCAAATTATCTACCCCTCCCATAATGGCTTTCCAAAAATCTACCCTCCCATGATGGCCCTTCTATAGTCTGCTCTCACATGATTGCCCTACAATAGTCTACCACTCCCATAATGGCCGTCCAATGTTCTAACCCTCCTATGATACCATTCCAATAGTCTAACCCATCTAAGATGGCCCTCAAATAGTCTGTCCCTCATTTGATAGCCCTCCAATAATCTATCCCTCCCATGATGGCCCTCCAATAGTCTACCACTTCCATGATGGCCCTCAAATAGTCTTTTTCTCCTATGATGGCCCTTAGATAGTCTTCCCCTCACATGATGGCCCCCCAATAGTTTAACCCTCCCATGATTGCCCTCCAATACTCTATCCCTCCCATGAGGGCCTTGCAATAGTCTATCCCTTCTATGATGGCCCTCCAATAGTCTACCCCTCCCATGATGGCCCTCCAATAGTCTATCCCTCTCTCGATAGCCCTCCAATAGTCTACCCTCACATAATGGCTCCCCAAAAGTCTACACACCCCATGATAGCCCTTCAGTAGTCTATCCCTCACAAGATGGCCCTCCAAGTGGCTAATCCTCATATGATGGACGCCAATAATCTATCCTTCCCATGATGGCCTTCCATTAGTCTACCGCAACCATGATGGCCCTCCAATAGTCTATCCCTCCCATGATAGACCTGCAATAGTCTACCCATCCAATAATGGACTTCCAACAGTTTACCCAACCCATGATGCCCCTCCAATATTGTACCACTCCCATGATGGCCTAAACTTAAATACTCTAACCCTCCCATAATGGACCTCAAATAGTGTGCCCCTCCCATGATGGCCCTCAAATAGTATACCCCTCCCATGATGACCTTCCAATAGTCTAAACCTCCCATGATGGCCCACCAAGAGTCAACCCCTCATATGATAGACTCTCTAATAATATATCACTCACATGATGGCCCTCCAATAGTCTACCACTTCCACGATGACCCTCAAATAGTCTTTCCCTCCTATGATGGCGCTCCAACAGTCTACCCCTAATATGATGGCCCTCCAATAGTCTAACCCTCCCATGATGGCCCTCCACTAGTCTACCCCTTCCCATGAGAGCCCTAAAATAGTCTACCCCTTCCATGATGGCCTTCAAAAAGTCTACCCCTCCCATGATGGCCCTCCAATAGTCTATCCCTCCCTTGGTGGCCGTCCAATAGTCTGCCCCTTCTATAATGGCCCTCCAATAGTTTACGACTCCCATGCTCACCCTCCAATAATTTATCCCTCCTTTGGTGGCCCTCCAATAGTCTACCCCTCCCATGATAGCCCTCACATTGTCTACATCTCCAATGATGGCCTTCCAATAGTGTACTTCTCCGATGATGGCCCTCCAATAGTCTACACCTCCCATGATGGCCCTCAAATAGTCTACACCTCCCATGACGTTCCTCCAATAGTCTACCCCTCCCATAATGGCCCTCAAATAGTCTACTACAACCATGATGGCCCTCCATTGGTCTATGCCTCCCATGATAGACCTGCGATAGTCTACACCTCCCATAATGGCTTTCCAATAGTGTACTCCTCCCATGATGCCCCTCCAATAGTCTATCCCTCCCATGATGGCCCTCAAATAGTCTACATCTCCCATGATGTTCCTCCAATAATCTAGCCCTCCTATGATGGCCTTCTAATAGTCTACCACAACCATGATGGCCCTCCAGCGGTCTACCCCTCCTATGATAGACCTGCAATAGTCTACACCTCCCATAATGGCTTTCCAATAGTGTACTCCTCGCATGATACGCCTTCGATAGTCTACCCCTCCCATGATGGCCCTCAAATTGTCTACATCTCCCATGAGGTTCCTCTAATAGTCTACCACTCCCAGGATGGCCGTCAAATAGTCTACCCCTCCAATGATGGCCCTCCAATAGTCTCTCCTTCAGATGATAGCTTTCCAGTAGTCTACCCCTCATATGATGGCCATCAAAGAGTCAACTCCTCCTATGATATCCCTCCAACAGTTTACTACAATCATCATGGCCTTCCAATGGCCTACCCCTTCCATTATAGACTGCAATAGTCTACGCCTTCCATACTGGCTTTCCAATAGTGAGCTCCTCCCATGATACCCCTCCAGTAGTCTACCCCCTCCCATGACGACCCTCAAATAGTCTAACCCTCCAATGCTGACCCTCCAATAGTCTACCCATCCCATAATGCCCTTACAATAGTCTAACCCTGCCATGATTGCCCTCCAATAGTCTATCCCTCCATTGATAGCCCTCAAATAATCTACCCCTCCTATAACGGCTATCAAATTCTCTACCGCTACCATGATGGCCCTCCAAAAGCCTACTCCTCCCATGATGGTCCTCAAATTGTGTAGCCCTCCCATAATGGCCCTACAATAGTCTATCCCTCCCAAGATGACCCTCCAATAGTTTAGCCCTCCTATGATGGCCCTTAAACAGTCTAACCCTCCCATGATAGCCCTGCAATAGTCCAACCATCCCATGATAGCCCTCCAATAGTCTACCCCTCCCATGATGGCCATCCAATAGTCTAACCCTCCCATGATGGCCCTGCAATAATCTACCCCTCCCATGAGATCGCTCCTATAGTCTACACCTCCCATGGAGGCCCTCCAATAGTCAACCCCTCCCATAATTGCACTCCAATTCTCTACCCCTCATATGATGCCCCTCCAATACTCTACCCCTCCCATGATGACCCTCCAAAAGTCTACCCCTCCCATGATGGCCCTCAAATAGTCTAACCCTCCCAAAATGGCCTTCCAGTAGTCTATCCCTCAAAAGATAGCCCTCCAATAGTTTACCCCTCCCTTGATGGCCCTCAAATAGTCTATCCCTCCCATGATGGCGCTCCAATAGTCTACACCTCCCATGATGGCCCTCCAATAGTCTACCCCTCCCATGATGGCCCTCCAATAGTCTACCCCTCCCTTGGTGGCCCTCCAATAGTCTACCCCTCCCTTGGTGGCCCTCCATTAGTCTATCCTCCCTTGGTGGCCCTTCAATAGTCTACCCCTCCCATGATAGCACTCAAATAGTTTACATCTCCAATGATGGCCTTCCAATAGTGTACTCCGATGATGGCCCTCCACTAGTCTACACCTCAAATGATAGCCCTCCAATAGTGTTCCCCTTCCATGATGGCCCTCCAATAGTCTACTCCTCCCATGATGGCCCTCAAATAGTCTAACCCTCCTAGAATGACATTCTAGTTGTCTATCCCTCCAAAGATGGCCCTCCAATAGTTTATCCCTCCCTTGATGGCCCTCAAATAGTCTACCCCTCCCATGATGGCGCTCCAATAGTCAACCCCTCCCATGATGGCCCTCCAATAGTCTACCCCTCTCATGATGGCCCTCCAATAGTCTATCCCTCCCATGATGGCCCTCCAATAGTCTACCCATCCTATGATGGCCCTCCAATAGTCTATCCCTCCCTTGGTGGCCCTTCAATAGTCTACCCCTCCCATGATAGCCCTCAAATAGTCTACATCTCCAATGATGGCCTTACATTAGTGTACTCCTCCGATGATGGCCCTCCAATAGTCTACACCTCAAATGATAGCCCTCCAATAGTGTGCCCCTTCCATGATGGCCCTCCAATAATCTACCCGGACAATAATGGCCCTCCAATACTCTACCCCTCCAATAATGGCACTTCAATAGTGTAACCCTCCCATGATGGCCCTCTAATAGTTTACCCCTCCCATAAGGGCCCTCCTATAGTCCACCCCTCCAATGACGGCCCTCTCATAGTCTACCCTTCCAATGATGGCCCTCAAATTGTCTACCTCTCCCAGAATGCCTTTCCAAAACTGTGTCCCTACCATGAGGGCCCTCCAATAGTCTACTCTCCCATATGGCCCTTTAATAGTCTACCCCTCCCATAATAGCCGTCCAGTGGTCTACCTCTTCTATGATGCCATTCCAATAATCTAACCCATCCATGATGGTCCTCCAATAGTCTACCCCTCATATGATAGCCCTCCAATAATCTATCCCTCCCATGACGTTCCTCCAATAGTCTACCCCTAATATGATGGCCCTCAAATAATCTACCCTTCCATTGATGGCCCTCCAATAGTTTACCCCTCCCATGATGCCCTTCCAATAGTCTAACCCTCCCATGATGACCCTTAAATAGTCTTTCCCTCCCATAATGGTTATTCAATTGCCTACACCTCCAATGATGGCCCTCCAAAAGTCTACCCCTCCCATGATGCCCTCCCAATAGTCTAACCCTCCTATGATGGCCCTTATATAGTCTTCCCCTCCCATAATGGTTATTCAATTACCTACACCTCACATGATGACCCTCCAATAGTCTACCCCTCCCATGATGACCCTCCAATAGTCTAACCCTACCATGAAGGCTCTCAAATAATCTACCCCTCCCATGATGGCCTTCCAATAGTCTAACCCTCCTATGATGACCCTCAAATAGTCTAAACTTCCCATGATGGCCTTCAAATAGTGTACCCCTCCCATAATGGCTATTCAATTGTCTACCCCTCCCATGATGGCCCTCCAATAACCTACCCCTCTAATGATGGTTCTCAATTAGTCTAGCCCTCCCATAATGGCCGTCCAGTAGTCTACCCCTCCCAAGATGACCCTCCAATAGTTTACCCCTCCCATGATGGCCCTTAAATAGTCTACCCTTCCCATGATGGCCCTTAAATAGTCAAACCCTCTCATGATGGCCCTGCAATAGCCTGTCCCTTCCATGAGATCCCTTCAATAGTCTACACCCCCCATGATGACCCTCCAATAGTCAACCCCTCATAGTGGTCCTAAAATTGTCTGCTCCTCATATGATGCCCCTTCAATAGTCTACCCCTTCCATGATGGTCCTCCAATAGTCTATCCCTCCCGTGGTGGCCCGCCAATAGTCTAACCCTCCCATGATGGCCCTTAGTCTTCCCCTCCGATAATGGTTATTCAATTGCATACACCTCCCATGATGTCCCTCCAATAGTCTACCCCTCCCATGATGGCCCTCAGATAGTTTAACCCCCATAAAGGCCCTCCAGTAGTCTGTCCCTCCCAAGATGGCCCTCTAATAGTTTACCTCTCCCATGATGGCCCTCATATAGTCTACCCCTACCATGATGACCCTCTAATAGTCAACCCCTCCCATGATGGCCCTCCAATAGTCTACCCCTCTCATGATGGCCCCCCAAAAGTCTATCCCTACCTTGTGGCCCTCGGATAGTCTACCCTTCCCTTAATGGCCCTCCAATAGTCTACCCCTCCCATGAAAGCCCTCAAATAGCCTACATCTCCAATGATGACCTTCCAATAGTTTACTCCGATGATGACCCTCCAATAGTCTACACCTCAAATGATAGCCTTCCAATAGTGTACCCCTCTCATGATGTCCCTCCAAAACTCTACTCCGACCATGATGGCCCAGCAATAGTCTACCGCTCCAATACTGGCACTCCAATAGTGTACCCCTCCCATCGTGGTACTCTAATAGTTTACACCTCCCATAAAGGCCCTCCTACAGTTTAACCCTCCCATGACCTCCTCATAGTCTACCCCTCCCATGATAGCCCTCAAATTGTCTACCCCTCCCATAATTGCTTTCCAAAAGTGTACCCCTAACATTATGGCCCTCCAATAGTCTACTCTCAAATGATGGCCCTCCAATAGTCTACCCCTCCCATAATGGCCCTCCAATGGTCTACCCCTCCTATCATGCCATTCCATAGTCTAACCCATCAATGATGGCCCTCAAATAGTCTACCCCTCATATGAGAGCCCTTCAATAATCTATCCCACCCATGATGGCCCTCCAATAGTCTACCGAAATCATGAAGGTCCTCCAATAGTCTAAACCTCCCATGATAGACCTGTAATAGTCTACCCTTCCTATAATGGCCTTCCAATAGTCTAATCCATCTATGATGCTCCTCCAGTAGGCTAACACTCCCATGATGGCTCTCAAATAATCTAACCCTCCCATAACGGACCTCCAATAGTGTAACCCTCCCATGATGGCCCTCAAATAATCTACCCCTACTATGATTGCCTTCCATAAGTCTAAACCTCCCATGATGGCAGTCCAATAGACTATCCCTCCCTGATGACCCTCCAAGAGTCTACCCCTCATATGAGAGCCCTTCAATAATCTATCCCTCCCATGATGGCCCTCCAATAGTCTACAACTTCCATGATGGCCCTCAAATAGTTTTTCACTCCCATGATGGCCCTCCAATAGTCTACCCCTCATATGATAGCCCTCTAATAGTTTAACCCTCCCATGATGGCCCTCCAAAAGTCTATCCCTCTCATGAGGGCCCTGCAATAGCCTAAGCCTTCCATGATGGCCCTCCAATAGTCTCTCTCTCCCTTAGTGGCCCTCCAATAGTCTACCCCTCAAATGATGGCCATCAAAGATTCTACCCCTCACATGATGGCCCTCCAATAGTCTACCGAAATCATGAAGGTCCTCCAATAGTCTAATACTCCCATGATAGACCTAAATAGTCTACCCTTCCTATAATGGCCATCCAATAGTCTAATCCACCTATGATGCCCCTCCAGTTGGCTAACCCTCCCATGATGGCCCTCAAATAATCTAACCCTCTCATAAAGGACCTCCAATAGTGTATCCCTCCCATGATGGCCCTCCAATAGTCTACCATTTCCATGATAGCCCTCAAATAATTTTTCTCTCCTATGATGGCGCTCCAATTGTCTAACCCTCCCATGGTGGCCCTCCAATAGTCTAACCCTCCCATGATGGCCCTCCAATAGTCTACCCCTCCGAGGAGAGCCCTATAATAGTCTACCCCTTCCATGATGGCCTTCCAATTGTCTACCCCTCCCATGATGAACCTCCAATAGTCTAGCCCTCCTTAGGTGGCTCTCCAATAGTCTACTACTTCTATAATGGCCCTCCAATAGTCTACCCCTCCCATGATGGCCTTCCAGTAGTCCATCCCTCACAAGATGGCCCTTCAATAGTCTTACCCTCCAAAGATGGCCTTCCAATAGTTTATCCATCACATGATGGCTTTATAATAGTCTATTTCTCATATGATGGCCATCAAAAAGTCTACCCCCTCCTATGATGGCCCTCCAATAATCCACCGCAACCATGATGGCCCTCCAATAGTCTATCCCTTCCATGATAGACCTGCAATAGTCTACCCCTCCCATAATGGCCTTCCAATAGTCTACCCCACCCATGATGCCCCTCCATAGTGTACCACTCCCAAGATAGCCCTCAAATAGTCTAAACCTCCCATGATGGCCCTCAAATAGTCTAACCCTCCCATAATGGACCTCCAATAGTGTACCCATGATGGCCCTCAAATAGTGTACCCATCCCATGATGGCCTTCCAATAGTTAAACCTTCCAATGATGGCCCTCCAATAGTCTATCCCTCCCGTGATGGCCCTCCAAAAGTCTGCCCCTCATATGATAGCCTCTCCAATATCATATCCCTCCTATGATGGCCCTCCAATAGTCTACCACTTTCATGATGGCCCTCAAATAGTCTTTCTCTCCTATGATGGCCCTCCAATAGTCTATCCCTCCTATGATGGCCCTCCAATAGTCTAACCCTCCCATTATGGCTCTCCAATAGTCTACCCTTCCATGAGAGCCCTAAAATAGTCTACCCCTCCCATGATGTCCCTCCAATAGTCTATCCCTCCCTTGGTGGCCCTCCAATTGTCTACACCTTCTATAATGTCCTCCAATAGTCTACCCTTCCCATGTTGGCCCTCCAGTTGTCTTTCTCTCACAAGATAGCCCTCCAATAGTCTAACCCTCCAATGATGGCCCTTTAACAGTCTATCCTTCTGGGGAAGGCTTCCCAAAAGTCTACCCCTCATATGATGGCCATCAAAGAGTCTACTCCTCCCATGATGGCCCTCCAATAGTCTACCGCAACCATGATTGCCCTTCAATAGTCTACCCCCATGATAGACCTGCAATAGTCTACACTTCCCTTAATGGCCTTCCAGTAGCCTACTCCTCCCATGATGTCCCTCCAATAGTCTATCCTTTCCTTGGTGGCCCTCCAATTGTCTACACCTTCTATAATGTCCTCCAATAGTCTACCCTTCCCATGTTGGCCCTCCAGTTGTCTTTCCCTCACAAGATAGCCCTCCAATAGTCTAACCCTCCAATGATGGCCCTTTAATAGTCTATTCTTCAGGGGAAGGCTTCCTAATAGTCTACCCCTCATATGATGGCCATCAAAGAATCTACCCCTCCCATGATGTCCCTCCGATAGTCTATCGCACCCATGATTGCCCTCCAATAGTCTACCTCTCCCATGATAGACCTGCAATAGTCTACACCTCCCTTAATGGCCTTCCAGTAGCCTACTCCTTCCATGATGTCCCTCCAATAGTCTATCCTTTCCTTGGTGGCCCTCCAATTGTCTACACCTTCTATAATGTCCTCCAATAGTCTACCCTTCCCATGTTGGCCCTCCAGTTGTCTTTCCCTCACAAGATAGCCCTCCAATAGTCTAACCCTCCAATGATGGCCCTTTAATAGTCTATTCTTCAGGGGACGGCTTCCTAATAGTCTACCCCTCATATGATGGCCATCAAAGAATCTACCCCTCCCATGATGGCCCTCCAATAGTCTATCGCGCCCATGATTGCCCTCCAATAGTCTACCTCTCCCATGATAGACCTGCAATAGTCTACACCTCCCTTAATGACCTTCCAGTAGCCTACTCCTCCCATGATGCCCCTCCAATAGTCTACCCATCCCATGACGTTCCTCCAATAGTGTACCCCTCCCATGATGGCCCTCAACTAGTCTATCCCTCCCATGATGGCCCTCAAATAGTCAAACTCTCCCATGACGTTCCTCCAATAACATACCCCTCCCATGATGGCCCTCAAATAGTGTAACCCTCCAATGATGGACCTCCAATATTCTATCCCTCCCATGATGCCCTTCCAATAATCTAACCCTCCCATGATTGCCCTTAAATAGTCTTCCCTCTATAATGGCTATTCAATTGCATACACCTCCCATGATGGCCCTCAAATAGTCTACCCCTCCCATGATGGCCCTCAAATAGTCTAACCCTCCCATGATGGTTCTCAAATAATCAACCCCTCCCATGATGGCTTTCTGATAGTCTAACCCTCCCATGATGGACCTTCCAATAGTCTAACCCTCCCATGATGGCCCTCAAATAGTCTACCCCTCCCATAATGGCTATTCAGTTGTCTACCCTTCTGGGATGGCTCTCCAATAGCCTACCCCACCCATGATGGTCTTCAAACAGTCTAGCCCTCCCATAACAGCCCTCCAGTAGTCTATCCCTTAAAAGATGACACTCCAATAGTTTACCCCTACCTTGAGGGCTCTCCAATAGTGTTCTCCTCCCATGATGGCCCTCCAATAGTCAAACCCTCCCATGATAGCCCTCCAATAGTCTACCCCTCCCATGATGGCTCTCCAATAGTCAATCCCCTCCTATAATGGCCATCCAATTATCTACCCCTCATATGATGCCCCTCCAATAGTCTACCCCTCCCATGATGGCCCTCCAATAGTCTACCCTTCCCATGTTGACCCTAAAATAGTCTAACCCTCCCATAATGGCCCTCGAGTAATCTATCCCTCCTAAGATGGCCCTCCAATAATTTACCCCTCCTATGATGGCCCTCAAATAGTCTAACCCTCCCATGATGGCCCTCCAATAGTCAACCCCTTCCATGATGGCCCTCCAATAGTCTGCCCCCTCCCATGATGGTCCTCCAATAGTCTATTTTTCCTGTGGTGGCCCGCCAATAGTCTAACCCTCCCATGATGGCCCTTAGATAGTCTTCCCCTCCCATAATGGCTATTCAATTGCATACACCTCCCATGATGTCCCTCCAATAGTCTACCCCTCCCATGATTGCCCTCCAATAGTCTACCCCTACCATGATGGCTCTCAAATAATCTACCCCTCCCATAATGGCCCTCTAATAGTCTAACTCTCCCATGATGGCCCTCAAAAAGTCTACCCCTCCCATGATGGCTACTCAGTTGTCTACTCCTCCCATGATGGCCCTCCAATAGCCTACCCCTACCATATTGTCCTCAAATAGTCTAGCCCTATCATAATTGCCCTCCAGTAGCCTATACCTTAAAAGGCCCTCCAATAGTTTACCCCTCCCATGATAGCCCTCCAATAGTCTACCTCTCCCATGATGGCCCTCCAATAGTGAATCCCTCCCATGATAGCCCTCCAATAGTCTACTCCTCCCATGATGGCCATCCAATAGTCTAACCCTCCCATGATGGCCCTACAATAGTCTATCCCTCCCATAATATCCATCCAATAGTCTACACCTCCCATGATGGCCCTCCAATGGTCAACCCCTCCAATAATGGCCCTTCAGTTGTCTACCCCTCATATGATGCCCCTTCAAAAGTCTACCCCTCCCATGATGGACCTCGAATTGTCTATCCCTCCCATGGTGCCCCGCCAATAGTCTACCCCTCCCATGCTAGCCCTCCAATAGTCTATCCTCGTGATAGCCCTCAAATAGTCTACATCACCACTGATGTCCTTCCAATATTGTACTCCGATGATGGCCCTCCAGTAGTCCACACCTCAAATGATACCGCTCCAATAGCGTACCCCTCCCATGATGTCCCTCCAATAGTCTACTCTGACCATGATGGCCCTCCAATAGTCTACTCTGACCATGATGGCCCTCCAATAGTCTACCCCTCCATTAATGGCACTCCAATTTTGCACACATCCAATGATGGCTCTCTGATAGTTTACCTCTCCCATGATGACCCTCCTATAGTCTACCTCTCCCATGACTGCCCTCTCATAGTCTACCCCACCCATGATGGCCCTCAAATTATCTGTCCCTCTCATAATGGCTTTCCAAAAGTCTACCCCTCCCATGATGGCTCTCCAACAGTATACTCTCCCTTGATTGCCCTCCAATAGTCTACCCCTCCCATAATGGCCCTTCAATGGTCTACCCCTCCTCTGATGCCACTCCAATAGTCTAACCCACCCATGATGGCCCTCAAATGTCTACCCCTCATATAATAGCCCTCCAATGATTTATCCCTCCCATGATGGCCCCCCAATAGTCTACCACTTCCAAGATAGCCCTCCAATAGTCAACCCATCCCATGATGGCCCTCCAATAGTTTAACCCTGACATGATGACCCTCCAATAGTTTAAGCCTCCCATGATGGCCCTCCAATAATCTATCCCTCCCATGAGGGCCCTGCAGTAGTCTACCCCTTCCATGATGGCCCTCCAATAGTCTACCCCTCCCATGATGCCCCTCCAGTAGTCTGCCCCTCCCATGATGATCCTCCAATAGTCTATCCCAGCCATGATGGCCTTCCAATTGTCTAACCCTCCCATGATGGCTCTTCAATAGTCTATCCCTCCCATGATGGCCCTCCAATAGTGTGCCGCTCATGTGATGGCCCTTAAATAGTCTACCCCTCTCATAATGGCCCTCTAATAGTGTACCACTTCCATGATGGCCCTCCAATAGTCTATATTTCCCATGATGGCTCTCCAATGTTTCCCCCTCCAATGATGGCCCTCCAATAAGCTACCCCTCCCATTATGGTCCTCCGATAGTCTACCCCTCCCATGATGGCCCTCCAGTAGTCTACCACTCCCATAATGGCCCGTAAATAGTCTACTCCTCAATGATGGCCATCAAATAGTCTACCCCTTCCGTAATGGCCCGCCTGTAGTCTACCTCTCCCATAATGGCCCTTCAGTAGTCTACTCCTCCCATGATGGCCCTTGAATAGTCTACCCCTCGCAGGATGGCCCTCCAATAGTCTACCCCTCCCATGATGGCCCTACAATAGTCTACACGTTCCATGATGACCCTCCAATAGTCTAACCCTCCCATGCTGGTCTTATATTAGTCTACCTCTCACAAGATGGCCCGCCAATAGTCTACTTTTCCCATGATGCCCCTCCAATTGTCTACCCCTCTCATAACGGTCCTCAAATAGTCTACTCCTCCTATAATGGCCCTCCAAAAGTCTATCCCTCCCATGATGGCCCTATGATAGTCTACCCCTCTAATGAGAGCCCTCAAATAGTCAGCCTCTCCCATAAAGGCCCTCCAATAGTTTACTCCTCCCATGATGCCCCTCCAATAGTCTACCCCTCCCATGATCGCCCTCAAATAATCTAATCCTCGTATGATGGCCCTCCAATAGCCTATCCCTCCCATGATGGCCTTCCAATACTCTAACCTTCCCATGATGTCCCTCCAATAGTCTATCCCTCCCATGAGGGCCCTCCAGTAATCTACCCCTCATATAATGGCCCTCAAATAGTCTACCTCTTTCATTATGGCCCTCCAATAGTCTACCCTTCCTATGATGGCCCTCCAATACTCTGTATCTCCCATGATAACCCTCTAATAGTCTCCCCCTCCCATGATGACCCCCCAATAGTCTACCCCTTCTGTGATGTTCCTCCAATAATCTAACCCTCCCATGATGGCTCAAATAGTGTACCCTTACCATAATGGCCCCTAAATAGTCTACTCCTCTCATAATGGCCCTCAAATAGTTTACCTCTCCCTTGATGACCCTAAAATAGTCTACCCTTCTCATGATAGCCCTCCAACAGTCTACCCCTCCAATGATTGCCCTCCAATATTCTACCCTTCACATGATGGCTCTCTAATGGTCTACCCCTCCCATGATGGCACTCAAATAGTCTACCCCTCCCATGATGGTCCTCAAATAGTCTACCCTTCCAATAATGGCCCTCCAATTGCCTACCCCTCCCATGATGGTCCTCAAATAGTCTACCCCTCCCATGATGGCCCTCTAATAGTCTACCCCTACAATGATGGCCCTCCTATAGTCTATCCCTCCCATGACGGCCCTCACATAATCTACCCCTCGTATAATGGCCCTCCAGTAGTCTACCCCTCCTATGATGGCCCTAGTATAGTCCACCCCTCCCATAATCGCACTCCAATAGTCTACCCCCAACAAGATTCCCCTCCAATAGTCTACGCCACCCATGATGGCCCGCAAATAGTCTACCCATCCCATAATGGCCTTCCAACAGTCTACCCCTCCCATGATTGCCCTCAAATAGTCTACCCCTCGCATGAAGGCCCTCAAATAGTGTACTCCTCTCATGATGGCCCTCCAAAAGTCTATCCCTCACAATATAGCCCTCCAATAGTATAAACCTCCCCTGATGGCCCTTCAATAGTCTGTTCCTCCCATGATGGCCCTCCAATACTCTACCCCTCGTATGATCGCACTGAAATAGTCTAACCTTCACATGATGGCCCTCCAATAGTCTACCCTTCAATGATGGCCCTCAAATAGCCTACCCTCCAATGATGGCCTCTTCAATAGTCTACGCCTCCCATGCTGGCCCTCTAGTAGTCTACCCTCCCATCATGGCCCATCAATAGTCTACCCCTCCAATGATGGTACTCCAATAGTCTAAACCTTCCATAATAGCACTCCAATAGTCTACCCTTCCCATAATGGCCCACCGTTAGTCTACCTCTCCTATGATGGCCCTCCAATAGTCTACCGTTCACATGAGTTCCCTCCAATAGTTTACCCCTCCCATGATGGCCCTCCAATACTCTACCCCTCTCATGATGACCCTCAAAGAGTCTACCCCTCTCGTAATGGCCCTGCAATATTCTACCCCTCCCATGATGGCCCTCCAATAGTCTACCCCTCACATGATTGCCCTCAAATAGTCTACTCCTCTAATGATGGCCCTCCTGTAGTCTATCCCTCCCACGATGGCCCCCAAATAGTCTACCCCTCCCAAGATGGCCCTCCAGCAGTTTACCCCTCCCATGATGGCCGTCCAAGAGTCTATCCCTCCCTTGATTACCCTCAAATAGTCTACCCCTCTCATAATGGCCTTCCCATAGTCTGCCCTTCCCATGATGGCCCTCCAATAGTCTACCCCTCCCATGATGGCCCTCAAATATTCTACCCATCCAATGATGGCCCTCCTATAGTCTATCCCTCCTGAGATGGCCCCCGAACAGTCTACCCCTCCCAAGAAGGCTCTCCAATAGTCTACCCCTCCTATGATGGACCTCCAATAGTCTACCCCTCCTATAATGAACCTCCAATATTCTACCCCTCCCATAATGAACCTCCAATAGTCTACCCCTCCCATGATGGCCCTCCAATAGTCTACCCCTCCTATGATGGCCCTCTAATAGTATACTCCTACAATGATGGCCCTCCTATAGTCTATCACTCCATTGACGGCCCTCATATAGTCTACCCCTCGCACAATGGCCCTCCAATAGTCTACCCCTCCGATGATGGTCCTGAAATAGTCTACCCCTCCCATTATACCCTCCAATAGTCTACCCCTAACATGATTCCCCTCCAGTAGTCTACCCCTCTCATGATGGCCCTCAAATAGTCTACCTCTCCAATAATGGCCTTCCATTAGTCTACCCCTCCAATGATTGCCCTCAAATAGTCTACCCCTCGCATTAAGGCCCTCAAATAGTCTACCCCTCCCATTATGGCCCTTCAATAGTCTATCCCTCCCAAGGTGGACCTCCAATAGTATAACCCTCTCCTGATGCCCTTCAATAGTCTATTTCTCCCATGATGGCCTTCAAATACTCTACCCCTCATATGATCACCCTGAAATAGTCCCCTTCCCATGATGGCACTCCAATAGTCAACCCCTCCCTTGATGGCTTTTAAATAACCTACCCCTCCAATGATGACCTCTCCAAAAGTCTACCCCTCCCATGATGGCCTTCCTGTAGTATACCCCTCCCATTATGGCCCAGCAATAGTCTACCCCTCCAATGATGGCCCTCCAATAGTCTACTCCTCACACGATTTCCTTCCAAAAGTTTACCCCTCCCATGATGGCCCTCCAATAGTCTACCCCTCCCATGATGACCCTGAAATAGTCTTTCCCTTCCATGATGGTCCTCCAATAATCTACCCCTCCCATGATGGTCCTCCAATAGTCTACCCCTCACATGATGGCCCTCAAATAGTCTACCCCTCCAATGATGGCCTTCCTATAGTCAGTCCCTCCCACGATGGCCCCCAAATAGTCTACCACTCCCAAGATGGCCTTCCAACAGTTTACCCCTACCATGATGGCCCTCCAACAGTCTATCCCTCCCATGGTGACCCTAAAATAGTCTACCCCTCTCTTAATGGCCCTGCCATAGTCTCCCCCTCCCATGATGGCCCTCCAATACTCTACCCCTCCCATGATGGCCTTCAAATTGTCTACCAATCCAATGATGGTCCTCCTATAGTCTATTCCCTCCCAAGATGGCCTTAAAATAGTCCACCCCTACCAAGATGGCCCACCAATAGTCTACACCTCCCATGATGGACCTCCAATAGTTTACCCCTCCCATAATGGTACTCCAATAGTATACCCCTCCCATGATGACCCTCCAATAGTCTACCCCTCCCATGATGGCCCTCCAATAGTCTACCCCTCCCATAATGAACCTCCAATAGTCTACCCTTCACATGATGGCCCTCCTATAGTCTGCCCCTCCCATGATGGCCCTTCAATAGTCTATCCCTCCACGATGGCCCTCAAATATTCTACCCTTCTCATAATGGCCCTCCAGTAGTCTACCACTCCAATGATGGCCTTCCAATAGTCTACTCTTCCCATGATGGCCTGCAAATAGTCTACCCCTCCAATGAAGAAACTCCTATTGTCTATCCCTCCCATGATGGCCCTCAAATAGTCTACCTCTCCCATAATGGCACTACAATAGTCTAACACTCCCTTGATGGCCTTCAAATAATCTACCCTTCCCATAATGGCCTTCCAATTGTCTATCCCTCCCACAATCGCCCTCTAATAGTCCACCCCTCCTTTGATACTCCTCCAATAGTTTGCCCCTCCCATGATGGCCCTTAAATAGTCTATCCTTCCAATAATGACCCTCCTATAGTTTACCCCTCCCATGATGGCCCTCAAATAGTCTGCCCCTCCCATGATAGTCCTCCAATAGTCTAGCCCTCTAATGATGGCCTTCCACTAGTTTAACCCTCCCATGATGGCCTTCAAATAGTTTATCCCTCCCATGATGGTCCTCCAATAGTCTACCCCTCATATCATGGTCCTTCAATAGTCTACCCCTCCAATGATGGCCCTCCATTAGTCTACCCCTCCCATGATGGCCCTCCAACAGTCTACCCCTTCCATAATGTCCCTCCAAGAGTCTACTCCTCCCATAATGGCCCTCCAATAGTCTACCCTTCCCATGATGGCCCTCAAATACTCTAACCCCTCCATGATGGCCCTCCAAAAGTCTACCTCTCCCATTATGGCCCTCATATAGTCTACCCCTTCCATGACGGTCCGCCTATAGTCTATCCCTCCAACGATGACCTTCCAATAGTCTAACCCTACTATGTTGGCCCTCCAATAGTCTACCCCTCATATGATGGCCCTTCAAAAGTTTACCCCTCCCTGATGGCCCTCCAATAGTCTAACCCTCCCATGATGGCCCTCTAATAGTATACCCCTCCCATAATGGCCCTCCAATAGTCTACTACCCTAATGGCCCTAAGATATTCTACCCCTCCCATGATGGCCCTCCAAAAGTCTACCTCTCCAATTATGCCCCCTCAAATAGTCTACTTATCCAATAGTGGCCCTCCAAAAGCCTACCCCTCCCATGATGGCCCTCAAATGGTCTACACCTCCAATGATGGCCCTCTTATTGTCTACCCCTTCCATGAGGGCCCTCAAAATACTCTGTCCTTCCCATGATGGCCCTCCAGTAGTCTAACCCTCCTATGATGACCCTCGAATAGTGTACCCCTCCTATGATAGCCCTAGAATATTCTACCCCTCATATGATGGCCTCCAATAGGCTACCACTCCCCGGGCATCATGTGTCCCTGGGCCTCATATGTCATCGGGCATCCTGTGTCCCCGGGTATCATGTGTCCCAGGGGATTATGTAGCCCTTGAGCCTCATGTTTTCTCGGGCCTCATGTGTCCCTGGGCATCATGTGTCCCTGGGCATCATGTGTCTCCGGGTATCATGTGTCCCCTGGTATCATGTGTACCCAGGCCTCGTGTGTTCCCGGGCTTTATGTGTCTCCGGGCTTCATATGTCCCTGGCCTTATGTGTTGCTGGGCCTAATATGTCCCCGGAGTCATGTGTTCCCTGCCCTCATGTGTCGCCGGGCATCACGTGTCCCTGGATATCATGTGCCCTAGGGGATCATGTGGCCCCTGGGCCTCTTGTTTTCTTGGGCCTCATGTGTCCCCTGGCATCATGTGTCCCCGAGCATCATGTGTCCCCGGGCGTCATGTTTCCCGGACTTCATGTCTCCCCGGGATCATGTGTCCCCTGCCTTCATGTGTCCCCGAGCATCATGTGTCCCCGGGCGTCATGTGTCCCCAGACTTGATGTGTTCCCGGGCATCATGTCTCCGCGGGCCTCATGTGTCCCCGGATATCATGTGTCCCCGGAAATTATGCGTCCATTGGCCTTATGTGTCCCCGGGTATCATGTGTCCCCGGGTATCATGCATCCCAGGGCCCCAAGTGACCCCGGGCCTCATGTGTCCCCGGGCATCATGTGTCCCCGGGTATCATATGTCCCGGGGCTTCATATATCCCAGGGCTTCATATACCCCCGGGCTTCATTTGTCCCCGGATATCATATGTCCCCAGGCTTCATGTGTCCCTAGGCATCATGTGTCTCTGGGTATCATGTGTCCCGAGGAATCATGTGTCCCCGGGATCATGTGTCCCCGGGCATCATGTTTCCCCGGGCCTCATGTGTGCCTGGGTATCATGTGTCCCCGGGTGTCATGTGTCCCCGGGTATCATGTGTCCCCAGGGTATCATGTGTCCCTGGGCCTTATGTGTCCCCGGGTATCATGTGTCCCAGGGCCTCATGTGACCCCGGGCATAATGTATCCCCGGGTATCATGTGTCCCAGAGGATCATGTGGCCCATGGGCCTCATGTTTTCCCGGGGCCTCATGTGTTCCAGGCATAATGTGTCCCCTGGCATCATGTGTCTCGGGCCTCATGTGTCCCCGGGTATCATGTGTCCCTCGGCCTCATATGTCCCCGGGCATCGTGTGTACCCGGGCCTCATGTGTCCCCGGGCATCATGTGTCCCCGCATATCATGTGTCCCAGGGGATCATGTGGCCCCTTGGGCCTCTTGTTTCCCCAGGCCTCATGGGTCTCCGGGATCATGTGTCCCCGGGTATCATGTTTCCCGGGCCTCATGTGTCCCCGGGAATCATGTGTCCCCGGGTATCATGTGTCCCCAGGCTTCATGTTTTCCCGGGCTTTTTGTGTCCCCGGGCCCCATGTGTCCCCGGGCCTCATGTGTCCCCGGACATTGTGTGTCCCCGAGAGTCATATGTCCCCGCGTATCATGTGTCCCCAGACGTCATGTGTCCCCGGGCCCCTTGTGTACCCGGGCATCTTGTGTACCCGGGTATCTTGTGTCCCCGGGCATCATGTGTCCCCGGGTATCATGTGTCCCCGGGTATCAAGTGTCCCCGAGGATCATGCATCCCAGGCATCATGTGTCCTCGGGCCTCATGTGTCCCCAGGTATCATGTGTCCTCGGGTATCATGTGTCCCCCGGTATCATCCATCCACGGGCATCATATATCTCCAGGCATCATGTGTCCCCGAGTATCAAGTGTTCAATGGTATCATGTGTCCCTGGGTATCCTGTGTCCCCGAGTATCCTGTGTCCCCGGAGGTTAATGCATCCCGGAGCATCATGTGTCCCCGGGTATCCTGTGTCCCCGGAGGTTAATGCATCCCGGGGCATCATGTGTCCCTGGGCTTCATTTTTCCCTGGGTATCATATGTCCCCGGATATCATGTGTCCCCGGGAATCGTGTGCCCCCAAGTATCATGTGTCCCCTGGTATCATGTGTCCCCGGGCCTCATGTCTCCCCGAGGCAACACGTGTCCTCAGGTATAATGTGTCCCCGAAATCATGCATCCCGGGCTTCATGTGTCCCCGTGCCTCATGTGTCCCCAGGTATGAGTGTCCCCGGGCCTCATGTCTCCCCGGGTATCATGTGTCCCTGGGACTCATGTGTCCAAGGCATCATGAGTCCCCGGTACTCATGTGTCCCCAGCCATCATGTGCCCTCGGGCATTATGTATCCCCGGGCCTCATGCATCCACAGGAATCATGTGTCCCCGGGTATCATGTGTCCCCAGGTATGATGTATCCCCAGGTATCATGTGTCACAGGGCCTCGTGTGTTCCATGGCATCTTGTGTCCCTGGGCATCATGTGTCCCCGAGTATCATGTGTTCCCGGCATCATGTGTCCCCGGGCCTCATGTGTCCCGGGCATCACATGTCCCCGGGTATCATGTGTCCCCGGGATCATGTATCCCCGGGCTTCCTGTGTCCCCGGGTATCATGTGTCCCCGGGTATGATGTATCCCAAGGTATCATGTGTCCCAGGCCCTTATGTGTCCTCGGGCATCATATGTCCCTGGTTATCATATGTCCCCAGGCATCATGTGTCCCTGGGCCTCATGTGTTCCAGGGTATCATGTGTCCGCGGGTATCTGGTGTCCCCGCTATCATGTGTTCCCGCGTATCATGTGCCCTCGGGCTTTACATGTCCCCGGGCTTCATGTGTCCCTGGCCTTATGTGTTGCTGGGCCTCATGTGTAGCCAGGCTCATGTGTCCCCGGTCCTCATGTGTCCCCGAAGATCATGCGTCCCCGGGCCTCATGTGTCCCCAAGCACCATTTTTTCCCGAGCATCATATGTCCCTGGCCTCATGTGTCCCAGGGCATCATGTTTTCTGGGCCTCATATGTCCCCGGGTACGATGTGTCCCCGGGTATCATGTTTCCCCGGGACCATGTGGCGCCTGGCGTCATGTGTCCTCGGGCCTCCTGTGTCCCCAGGTATCATGTGTCTCTGGGCCCCATGTGTCTTCGGGTATCATTTGTACCCAGGTATCATGTGTCTCCCACCTTGTGTGATCCCGGGCATCTTGTGTCCCCTGGCCTCATGTGTCCCCGGGTATCATGTGTCCTCCGGTATCATGTGTCCCCGGGCCTCATATGTCCCTATGTATCATGTGTTCCCAGGTATCGTGTGTCCCGGGCCTCATATTTCCCCGGGTATCATGTGTCTCCGGGTATCATGTGTCCCCAGGACTTGTGTGTTCCCGGGCATCATGTGTCCCCGGGCTTAATGTGCCCCCGGTATCATGTGACCCGGCATCATGTGTCCAAGGGGATCATGCATGCCGGGCATCTTGAGTCCCCGGGCATCATGTGTCGAAAGGTATCATGTGTCTCCGGGTATAATATGTCCCCGGGTATCGTGTGTCCGAGGGAATCGTGTGGCCCCCTAGGCCTCGTGTTATCCCGGGCTTCATGTGTCCCTGGGTATCATGTGTCTCCGGGTATCATGCGTCCCTGGGATCATGCATCCCGGGCATCATGTGTCTCCAAGCTTCATGTGTCCCCGGGTATCATGTGTCCCCGGGTCTCGTGTGTCCTTGGACATCATGTGTCGCCGGGCATCATGTTTCCCCGGGTATCATATGTCCCAGGGTATCATGTGTTCCCGGGCGTCGAGTGTTCCCGGGCATCTTGTGTCCCCAGGCCTCATGTGTCCCTGGGCATCATATGTCTCCGGGTATCATGCGTCCCTGGGATCATGCATCCCCGTGCATCATGTGTCTCCAAGCCTCATGTGTCCCCGGGTATCATGTGTCCCTGGGTCTCGTGTGTCCCCGGGCATCTTGTGTCCCCGGGCATTATGTGTCCCCGGGCATCATGTGACCCTGGGTATCATGTGTCCCCGGGCCTCATGTGTCGCTGGGTATCATGTGTCCTTGGGCCTCATGTGTCCCCGGGCTTCATGTGTTTCCGGGCTTCATATGCTCCCGGCCATCATGTTTCCCGGGTATCATGTGTTCCAGGATCATGTGTCCCCGGGTATCATGTGTCCGGTAACATGTGTCCCAGGGGATCATGTGGCCCCGTGCCTCATGTTTTCCCGGGCCTCATGTATCCCCGGGCATCATGGGTCTCCGTACATCATGTGTCCGCGGGTATCAAGTTTTCCCGGGTATCATGTGTCCCAGGGATCATGTGTCCCAAGGTATCATGTGTCACAGAGGATGATGTGTCTCAGGGGATCATTTGGCCCCCGAGCCTCATGCTTTCCCAGGCATCATACGTCCCCGGGTTTCATGTGCCCCAAGGTATCATGTGTCCCCTGGTATCATGTGTCTCCAGACCTTGTTTGTTCCCGGGCATCATGTGTCCCCGGGCCTCATTTATCCCCGAATATCATGTGTCCCCGGGTATCTTATGTCTCCGGGAATCATGCATCCCCGAGCATCATGTGTCCCAGGGCGTCATGTGTTCCTGTGTATCATGTGTCTCCTTGTATCATGTGTCCCCGGGTATCATGTGTCCCTGGGCCTCGTGTGTTCCTGGGCATCTTGTGTCTCCGGCCATCATGTGCTCCCGGGCATCATGTTTCCCCGGGTATCACGTATCCCTGGGCCTCTTGTGTCCCCGGGCATCATGTGTCCCCGGGCATCATGTTCCCAGGGTATCATGTATCCCCGGGTATCATGCATCCACGGGCCTCTTGTGTCCCCGGGCATCATGTGTCCACGGGTATCATGTGTCACGGGTATCATGTGTCCCCGGGCCTCATGTGTCTTCGAGTATCATGTTTCCCGGGTTATCATGTGTCCCCGGGATCATGCATCCACGGGCCTCATGTGTTCCCGGGCATCATGTGTCCATGGGTATCATGTGTCACGGGTATGATGTGTCCCCGAGCCTTATGTGTCTTCGAGTATCATGTGTCCCGGGTTATCATGTGCCCCCGGGATCATGCATCCACGGGCCTCATGTGTCCCCAGGCATCATGTGTCCACGGGTATCATGTGTCACAGGTATCATGTGTCCCTGTTTTTCATGTGTCCGAAAGTATCATGTGTCCCGAGATATCATGTGTCCCCGGGCCTCAGGTGTCCCTGGGTATCACCTGTCCCCTATTATCATGTGTCCCCGGGTTTCGTGTGTCGCCGGGACTATTGCTTCCCCGGGCATCATGAGTTCCGGGGCCTCATGTGTCCCGGTTTATCATGTATCCCCGGGTATCATGTGTCTCCGGGATCAAGCATCCCCGGGCATCATGTGTCCCTGGGCATCATGTGTCAACAGGTATCATATGTCCCCGGATATAATGTGTCCCCTGGTATCAGTGTGTCCCATGGGTTCATATGGCCCCTGGCCAGATGTTTTCCCGGGCATCATGTGTCCCCAGGTATCATGTGTCCCTAAGTATCATGTGTCCCGGGTGTCATGTGTCCCCAGGCCTCGAGTGTTCCCGGGCATAATGTGTTCCCATGCATCATGTATCCCTAGGCATCATGTGTCCCCGCGTATCATGTGTCCCAGGAATCATGCATCCCCGGGCATCATGTGTCCCCGGAACTCATGTTTACCTAGGAATCATGTGTCCCCGGGCCTCGTTTGTTCCTGGGCATCTTGTGTCCCGGGCATCATGTGTCCCCGGGCATTAAGTGTCCCCAGGCATCATGTGTCCCCGGGCATTAAGTGTCCCCAGGCATCATGTGTTCCTGGGTATCATGTGTTCCCGGGTATCATGTGTCCCCGGGCCTAGTGTGTTCCCGGGCATCTTGTGTCCCCGGGCCTCATGTGTCTCCGAGCATCATGTGTCCCCGGGTATTATTCGTCCCCGGGATCATGCGTCCCTGGGCATTTTATGTCCCCGGGCATCATGTGTCCCCGGGAATCATATGTCATTATTGTCCCCGGGATCATGCATCCCGGCATTTTTCCCGGGCATCATGTGTCCCCGGGAATCATATGTCCCCGGGTATCATTTGTCCCCGGGATCATGCTTACAAGGGCATCATGTGTCCCCGGGCCTCATGAGTCCCTGGCTATCATATGTCCCCAGGTATCATGTGTTACCGGATATCATGTGTCTCCGGCCTCATGCATCCCCGGGCATCATGCGTCCCCGGGTATCATGTGTCTCCGTCTCAGTGTGTTCCCGGGCAATCTTGTCCTGTCCCCGGGCATCATGTGTCCCCGGGTCATGTGTCCCCGGATACATGTGTCCTCAGGGTATCATTGGTCCCCGGGCTCATGTTTTCCGGTCAGGCCCGCTCTTGTTCAGGGCATCATGTGTCCCAGGCATCATGTGTCCCCGGGCATCATGTGTCCCCGGGCATCATGTGTCCCCGGGGATCATGTGTCCTCAGGTATCATGTGTCCCAGGATCATGTGTCCAGGGATCAGGTATCCCCGGACCTCATGTTTCCCGGGCATCAGTGTCCGGTACATTGTCCCGGGTTCATGTGTCCCCGGGTATCATATGTCCACAGGATCATGTGCCCCGGTATCATGTTATTCACCGGGCATCATGTGTCCCCGGAAGTATCATGTGTCCCCGGGTATCATGTTCCCCGGGCCTCTTGTGTTCCCGGGCATCTTGTATCCCGGGCATCATGGTCCCCGGGCATCATGTCCCCGGGCATCATGTGTCCCCGGGTATCATGTGTCCCCGGGTATCATGTGTACCCGGGCCTCATGTGTTCCCGGGCTCATGTGTCCCGGGCATCTTGTGTCCCCGGGCCTCATGTGTCCCCGGCCTCATGTGTCCCCGGTACTCATGTGTCCTGGGATCATGCATCCCTGGGCATCCAGTGTCCCCAGGCCTCATATGTCCCTGGTATCATGTGTCCCCGGTGTATCATGTGTCCCCGGGCTTTATGTATCCCGGGCATCATGTGTCCCCGGCCTCATGTGTCCCTGGGCTATCATTGTTCCCGAGATTATGTGTCCCTTGAGATCATGTGTCCCGGGCTTCATGTTCCCTGGGCATCATGCTGTCCCCGGGTATCAGTGTCCCCGAGTACTCATGTGTCCCATATTGTCCGGGTTCATGTGTCCGCTGGGATATCATGTGTCCCCGGCGCTCATGCTGATCATGTTCCGGGATATATCCCCGTACATGTGTCCCCGGGGATCATGTGTCCCGGGCCTCTGTGTTCCCGGGCATCTTGTGTCCCGGGTATCATGTGTCCCAGGCATCGTGTCCGGGTATCATGTGCCTCGGTATCATGTGTCCCTATGGTCCTGTGTCAATCCCGGGCATCATGTGTTCCCGGGCCTCAGTGTCCCCTGGCATCATGTGTCCCGGGTTCATGTGTCCCGGGCTTCATGTGTCCCGGTATCATGTGTCCCGGTTATCATATGTCCCCGGACATCATGTCCCTTGGTATTATGTGTCCCCGGGTATCATGTGTCCCGGGATCATTGATCCCGGACATCAGTGTCCCCGGCCTATGTATCCCAGGCATCATGTGTCCCCGGGTATCATGTTCAAGGGTATCATGTGGCCCCGAGGCCTCTGGTTTTCCGGGCATCTTGTGTCACCGGTATCATGTATCCCGGGATCTGTGTCCGATTCATGTGTCCCCTGGCCTCGTGTGTTCCCGGCATCTGTTCCCGGGCCATCATGTGTCCCGGTCATCATGTGTCCCCGGATATCATGTGTCCCGGGTATCATGTGTCCCCGGGCCTCATGTGGCCCAGGGCATCATGTGTCCCCGGCCTCATGTGTCACCTGGGTATCATGTTCCCCGGAACTTGTGTTCCAGGACATCATGTGTCCCTGGGCTCATGTGTCCCCGGGTCATGTGTCCCGGATCATGCTTGTGTCCCCGGATCATCGTTCCCTACGGTATCATGTGTCCCGTATTGGCCCGGGTTCAGTGTCCCGGGATCTTGTCCCGGGCTCTGTGTTCCCTGGGTCATCATGTGTCCCTGGTATCATGTGTCCCGGGGTATCATGTGTCCCCAGGGATCATGTATCCCGGGCATCATGTGTCCCCAGAGCATCTGTGTCCACGGGCATCATTCTGTCCTGGTTGGGTCATCATGTGTCCCAGGGCATCATGTGTCCCGGGTATCATGTGTTCCTGGGCCTCGTGTGTCCCGGCATCTTGTGTCCCCGGGCTCATGTGTCCCCGGTCTTCATGTGTTCCCGGGCATCATGTGTCCCCGGGTATCATGTGTCCCCCGAGATCATGATCCCTGGCATCATGTGTCCCCAGGTATCATGTGTCCCGGGTATCATGTGTCCCCGGACGTCATGTGTACCCAGGCCTCATGTCTTCCCGGGCATCATGTGTCCCGACATGGTCCAAGGGTATCATGTATGCCCAGGCCTCGTGTGTTTCCGGGCATCTTGTGTCCCTGGGCATCATGTGTCCCCGGGCATCATGTGTCCCCGGGATCATGTATTCCGGCCGGTATCATGTGTCCCAGGAGATCATGTGTCCCGGCATCATTGTCCCCAGGCTCATGTGTTCCGGGCTATCTGTGTCCCGGGTATCATGTTTCCCAGGGTTATCATGTGTCCCGAGTATCATGTGTCCCGAGCCTCGTGTGTCCCGGGAAACATGTGTCCCGGGCCTCGTTGTTCCCAGGGTATCTTGTGTCCCCGGGCCTCATATGTATCCCTTGGGCATCATGTGTCCCGGGTATCATGTATCCGTGTATCATGCATCCACTGGGTATCTTGTGACCCCGGGATCATGCTTCCGGGCATCGTGTCTCCAGGTTATCATGTGTCCCCGGGTATTATGTGTCCCCAGGTCTCATACGTCCCCGGGCCTCGTGTGTTCCCGGGCATCTTGTACCTCGGGGCATCATGTGTCCCTGGGCATCTTGTGTCTCCGGGTATCATGTGTCCCCAGGATCATGCATCCACGGAAATCATGTGTCCTCTGGCCTCATGTGCCCCTGAGTATCATGTGTACCCGGGACTCGTGTGTTCCCGGGCATCCTGTCCCCTCGGGCATCATGTGTCCCCGAGCATCATGTGTCCCAGGGATCATGCACCCCAGGCATCATGTGCCCCCTGGCATCATGTGTCCCCGTGTATCATGTGACCCTGGCATCATGTGTCCCCGTTTATCATGTGTCCACGGGTATCATGTGTCCAAGGGGATAATGCATCCCTGGGCATCATGTGTCCCCAGGCATCATGTGTCCCCGGGTATCATTTGTCCCTGGGTATCATGTGCCTCCGGGTATCAAGTGTCCCCGGGCCTCATGCATCCCTGGACATCATGTGCCCCGGGTATCATGTGTCCCTTGGTATCATGTGTCCCCGGTATCATGTGTCCCCGGTATCATGTGTTCCCGGGCCTCGTGTGTTCCCGGGCAACTTGTTTCCCCGGGCCTCATTTGTCCCCGGACGTCATGTGTCCCAGGATACCATGTGTCTCAGGGGATCATATGGCCCCCGGGCCTCATGTTTTCCAGGCCTCATGTATCAAAGGGCATCATGTGTCCCTAGGCATCATGTGTCTCCGGGTATCATGTGTCCCCGGGTATCATTTGTTCCAGGGGATCATGTGTCTTCAGGTATCATGTGTCCCAGGTAATATTGTGTCCCAGGGCATCAGGTATCCCCGGACCTCATGTTTGCCCGGGCATCAGGTATCCACGGGTATCATGTGTCCCCGGGTATCATATGTCCAAGGGGATCATGTAGCCCCTAGGTCTCATGTTTTCCCGGGCAGCATGTGTCCCCAAGTATCATAGGTCCCCGGGTATCATGCTTCCCCGGGCCTCGTGTGTTCCCGGGCATCTTGTATCCCCGGGCATCATGTGTCCCCGGGCATCATGTGACCCCGGGCATCATGTGTCCCCGGGTATCATGTGTCTCAGGGGATCATATGACACCGGGCCTCATGTTTTCCCGGGCCTCATGTGTCCCCGGGCATCTTGTGTCTCCGGGCCTCTTATGTCCCCAGGCCTCATATGTCCCCAGGTATCATGTGTCCTTAGGGATCATGCATACCTGGGCATCCAGTGTCCCCAGGCCTCATATGTTCCCGGGTATCATGTGTCCCCATTATCATGTGTCCCCGGGCTTTATGTATCCCGGGCTTCATGTGTCCCTGGTGTTATGTGTTGCTGGGCCTCATGTGTTCCTGAGCATTATGTGTCCCTTGGCCTCATGTGTCCCTGGGCTTCATGTTTTCTTGGGCATCATGTTCCCCGGGCCTCATGTGTCCCCGAACCTCATGTGTCCCCGGGCGTCATGTGTCGCTGGGTTATCATGTGTCCCGGGCGTCATGTGTCGTTGGGTTATCATGTGTCCCCGGGGATCATGTGGCCGCGGGCGTCATGTGTCCCGGGCCTCGTGTGTCCCCGGGTATCATGTGTCCACAGGCCTCGTGTCCCCGGGTATCATGTGCTCTCGAGTATCATGTGTCCTTGGGCCTCGTGTAATCCCGAGCATCTTGTGTCGCCGGGCCTCATATGTCCCCGGGCATCATGTGTCCACGGGTATCATGTGTCCCTTGGCCTCATGTGTCCCCGGGTATCATGTGTCTCCTGTTATCATATGTCCCCGGGCCTCAGGTGTCCCTTGGTATTATGTGTCCCCGGGTATCATGTGTCCCGGGCATCATGCATCCCCTGACATCATGTGTCCCCGGGTATGTATCCAAAGGTATCATGTGTCCCCGGGTATCATGCGTTCTAAGGGTATCATGTGGACCCCGGGCCTCATGGTTTTCCGGGCATCATGTGTCACCGAGTATCATGTATCCCGGGTGTCATGTGTCCCCTGGCCTCGTGTGTTCCCGGACATCTCGTTCCCGGCCATCATGTTTCCCCGGTCATCATGTGTCCCCGGATATCATGTGTCCCCGGGTATCATGTGTCCCCAGGGTTCATGTGGCCCAGGGCGTCATGTGTCCCCGGGCCTCGTGTGTCACTGGGTATCATGTGTCCCCGGAACTCGTGTGTTTCAGGACATCTTGTGTCCTTGGGCCTCATGTGTCCCCGTGCGTCGTGTGTCCCGAACATCTTGTGTCCCCGAACATCGTGTCTACGGTTATCATGTGTCCCTTGGCCTCGTGAGTTCCCGGACATCTTGTCCCGGGCATCTTGTATCCCTGGGTCTCATGTGTCCCTGGGCATCATGCGTCCCGGGTATCATGTGTCCCCAGGGATCATGCATCCCCGGGCATCATGTGTCCCCAGACCTCATGTGTTAGCGGGTATCATATGTCCGTGGGTATCATGTTTCCCAGGGCATCATGTGTCCCTGGGTATCTCGTGTTCCTGGGCCTCGTGTGTTCCCGGGCATCTTGTGTCCCCGGGCATCTTGTGTCCCCGGGTCTCATGTGTCCCCGGGCATCATGTGTCCCCGGGTATCATGTGCCCCCTGGGATCATGCATCCCCGGGCATCATGTGTCCCCAGGCATCATGTGTCCCCGGGTATCATGCGTCCCCGGACGTCATGTGTACCCAGGCCTCGTATGTCTTCGGGTATCATGTGCCCCCGGGTATCATGTGTCCCCAGGCCTCGTGCGTTCCAGGGCATCTTGTGTCCCTGGGTCTCATGTGACCCCGGGCCTCATGTGTCACCGGGCATCATGTATTCCGGGTATCATGTGTCCCCAGGGATCATGCATCCCGGACATCATATGTCCCCAGGCCTCATGTGTTGCCGGGTATCGTGTGTCCGCGGGTATCATGTTTCCCAGGGTTTCATGTGTCCCTGAGTATCATGTGTCCCCGAGCCTCGTGTGTCCCCGGGAAACATGTGTCCCCGGGCCTCGTTTGTTCCCGGGTATCTTGTGTCCCCGGGCCTCATATGTCCCTGGGCATCATGTGTCCCGGGTATCATGTATCCCGTGTATCATGCATCACTGGGTATCTTGTGACCCCGGGCATCATGCTTCCGGGCATCGTGTCTCCAGGTATCATGTGCCCCGGGGTATCATGTGTCCCCAGGTATCATGTGTTCCAGTGGGTCATGTGTCCCCGGGCCTCGTGTGTTCCCGGGCATCTTGTGCCCCCGGACAGCATGTGTCCCAGGGCATACTGCGTCCCTGGGTATCAAATGTCCCCGGGTATCAAATGTTCCCGGATCATGTGCCCCCGGGCGTCATGTTTCCCCGGGCCTCGTGTGTCCCCGGGCATCATGTGTCCCCGGGCCTCTTGTGCTCCCGGGCCTCATGTGTCCCCGGTCTTTGTGTCCTCAGGCGTCATGTGTCCTTGGGCCTCATATGTCCCCAGGTATCATGTGTCCCCGGGCCTAATGTATCCCTGGACCTCATATGTCTCCTGGCTTCATGTGTCCCCGGGCATCATGTGTCCCCGGGTATCGTGTGTTAAGGGGCATCATGTGTTCCTGGGGATCATGTGTCCCCAGGTATCATGTCTCCCCGGGTATCACGTGTCCCAGGGTATCATGTGTTCCCTGGCCTCGTGTGTTCCCGGGTATCATGTGTCCGGGCATCATATGTCCCAAGGTATCATGTGTCCCAGGGGATCATGTGGCCAACGGTTCTCATGCATCCCCGGGCATCATGTGTCCCCGGGATCATGTGTCCCCGGGTATCATGTGTCCCCGAGTAACATGTGTCCCTAAGCCTTGTATGTTCCCGGGCATCTTGTGTCCCCTGGCATCATGTGTCCTCGGGCATCATGTGTCCTCGGGTATCATGTGTCCCCGGGTATCATGTGTCCCAGGGGATTATGTGGCCCTGGACCTCATGTTTCCTGAGCATCATGTGTCCTTGGGTATCATTGTTCCCGGGTGTCATGTATCCCCCGGCCTCGTGTGTAACGGGTCATCTCTTGTCCTCGGTCATCATGTGTCCCCGGGTATCATGTGTCCCCGGGATCATGTGGCCCCGGGCGTCATTTGTCCCAGGGCCTCGTGTGTCCCCCGGGTATCATATGTCCCCAGGTATCATGTGTCCCCGGGCCTCTTCTGTTCCCGGGCATCTTGTGTCCCTGAGCCTCATGTGTCCCCGAGCCTCGGGTGTTCCCGGGTATCATGTGTCCCCGAGTATCATGTGCGTCCGGGTCTTCTGTATTCTCGGGCATCTTTTGTCCCCGTGAATCATGTGTCCCTGGGCATCATGTGTCCCCGGGTATCATGTGTCCCCGGGTATCATGTATCCCAGGGATCATGTGGCCACCGCTCCTCATGTTTTCCCAGGCATCTTGTGTCCCCGGATATCATGTATCCCCAGGCCTCGTGTGTTCCGGGGCATCCCTTGTCCCTGGGCATCATGTGTCCCCGGTATCATGTGTCCCCGGGACTCGTTTGTTCCCGGGAATCTTATGTCCCCGAGCTTCTTGTGTCCCTAGGCATCATGTGTCCCTGGGTATCATGTGTCTCCGGCCCTCATGTGTTCCTGGTATCACGTGTCCCCGGGTATCGTGTGTCCCTGAGCGTCATGTTTCCCGGGGTATCATGTGTATCCGGGCATCATGTGTCTCCGGGTATCATGTGTCCCGGGGTATCATGTGTCCCCGAGTATCATGTGTCCAAGGGTATCATGTGTCCCCGGGTATCATGTGTCCCCGGGTATCATGTGTCCCCGGGACTCGTTTGTTCCCGGGAATCTTGTGTCCCCGGGCTTCATGTGTCCCTAGGCATCATGTGTCCCTGGGTATCATGCGTCTCCGGGCCTCATGTGTTCCTGGTATCATGTGTCCCCGGGTATCGTGTGTCCCTGAGAGTCATGTGTCCAGGGGTATCATGTGTTTCCGGGCATCATGGGTATCGTGTGTCCCGGGGTATCATGTTTCCCCGGGTATCATGTGTCCAAGGGTATCATGTGTCACCGGGCCTCATGTGTCCCCCGGGTATCATGTGTTCCCAGGTATCATGTGTCCCCGGGCCTCTTATGTTCCCGGTCATCTTGTGTACCTGGGCCTCACGTGTCCTCGAGCCTCGGGTGTGCCCGGGTATCATGTGTCCCCGGGCCTCCTGTGTCCCCGGGCATCTTTTGTCCCTGTGAATCATGTGTCTCCGGGCATCACGTGTCCCCTGGTATCAAGTGTTCCCGGGCATCATGTGTCCCAGGGATCATGTAGCCAACGTTCCTCATGTTTTCCTGGGCATCATGTGTCCCCGGGTACCATGTGTCCCCGGGTATCATGTATTCCCAGGCCTCGTGTGTTCCGGGGCATCTCTTGTCCCCGGGCATCATGTGTCCACGGGATGTGTCCCCGGGGATCATGTGGCCTCGATCGGCCTCGTGTGTCCCCCGGTATCATATGTTCTCGGGCTTCTTTCGTTCCCGGGTATCTTGTGTCCCCGGGCCTCATGTGTCCCTGGGCATCATGTATCCTCGGGTATCATGTGTCCCCAGGATCATGCGTCCCCGGGCATCACGTGTCCCCGGGCTTCAAGTGTCCCCTGGTATCATTGATACCCAGGCCTCGTGTGTTCCCGGGCATCTTGTTTCCCCGGGTATCATACGTCCCCGGGCCTCGTGTGCTCTCGGGCATCTTATATGTGTCCCCGGGCATCATGTGTACTCAGGTATCATGTGTCCCCTGTTATCATGTGTGACCGAGCCGCGTTTGTTCCCGGCCATCTTGTGTCCCCGGATTTCATGTGTCCCCGGGCATTTTGTGTCCCCGGGTGTCATGTGTCCTCAGGGATCATGCATCCCCGGGCATCATGTGTCCCCAGGCCTCGTGTGTTCCCGGGTATCATGTGTCCTCGGGACTTATGTGTCCCTGGGCATCATGTGTCCCCGGGTCATGTGTCCCCGGGGGTCATGTGGCCCCAGGCGTCTGTGTCCCCGGGCTTCGTGTGTCCCCGGGTATCATGTGACCCGGACCTCATGTGTCCCTAGGTATCATGTGTCCCCGGGTATCATGTGTTCCCGGGCCTCGTGTGTTCTCGGCATCTTGTGTCATCAGGCATCATGTGTTCCCGGGTATCATGTGTTCCGGGTATCATGTGTCCCTGGGTATCATGTGTCCTCGTTCCTCGTGTGTTCCCGGGCATCTTGTGTCCCCGGGCCTCATGTGTCCCTGGATATCATGTGTCCCCGGGTACCACGTGTCCCCGGGATCATGCATCCTTGAGCATCATGTGTCCCCGGGCCTTATGTGTCCCCGGATATCATGTGTCTCCGGGTATCATGTGTCCCCGAGATCATACATCCCGGGCATCATGTGTCCCCGAGCATAACGGGTCCCCGGGCGTCATGTGTCCCCAAGCATAACGGGTCCCCGGGCATCATGTGTCCCCGGATATATTGTGTCCCAGGGAACCATGTAGCCCACGGGCTTCATGTTTTCCTATGCATCATGTGTCCCCGTGTGTCATCCGTCCCCGGGCCTCATGTGTCCCAGGGCATCATGTGTCCCCGGGCATCATGTGCCCTCGGGCACCATGTGTCCCCGGTTATCATGTGTCCCCGAGCCGTGTGTGCTCCCGGGCATCTTGTGTCCCCTGGCTTCATGAGTCCCGGGGCATTTTGTGTCCCCGAGTATCATGTGTCCTCAGGGATCATTCATCCCTGGCATCATGTGTCCCCAGGCTTCATGTGTTCCCGGGTATCTTGTGTCCCCGGGCCTCATGTGTCCCCGGGTATCATGTGTCCTCGGGCCTCATGTGTCTCGGACATCATGTGTCCCCTAGGTATCATGTGTCCCCGGGGATCATGCGGCCCCGGGCGTCGTGTGTCCCCGGGCTTCTTGTGTCCCCAGATATCATGTGTCCCGGACTTAATGTGTCCCTGGGTATCATGTGTCCCCAGGTATCATGTGTTCTCGGGCCTTGTGTGTTCGAGGGCATCTTGTGTTCCCGGGCCTTATGTGTCCCCGGGCATCATGTGTCCCCTGGTATCATGTGTCCCTGGGCCTCATGTGTCCCCGGGTATCATATGTCCCCGGGCCATATGTGTCGATGGGTATAATATGTCCCTGGGTATCATGTGTCCCCGGGCATCGTGTGTCCCTGGGCATCATGTGTCCCCTGGTATCATGTGTCCTAGGGTATCATGTAACCCCCATGCCTCATGTTTTCCCGGGCATCTTGTGTCTCCAGGCCTCATGTGTCCCCGGCCATCATGTGTCTCCGGGTACCATGTGCCCCAGGATCATACATCCTAGGGCATCATGTGTCCCCGAGCCTCATGTGTCCCCGGGTATCATGTATCTCCGGATATTATGTGTCCCCGGGATCACACATCCCCGGGCATCATGTGTCCCCGAGCATCATGTGTCCCCGGGTATCATGTGTCCCCGGGCTTTATGTGTCCCCAGGCTTCATGTGTCCCTGGCCTTATGTGTTGCTGGGCCTTATGTGTCCCCGGGATCAAGTGTCCCCGGTCCTCAAGTGTCTCAGGGTATCATGTGTCCCCGGGTATCTTGTGTCCCTGGGCATCATGTGTCCCCTGGCACCATGTGTCCCCGTGGCTCTTTTGTCCCCGGGTATCATGCGTCCCCGGGCATAATGTGTTCCCGGGTATCGTGTTTTTTTCCGGGATCATGTGTCCGAAGGCGTCATATGTCTCCGGGAATCATGTGTCCTCGGACATCATGTGTATCTGGGCATCATGTATCCCTGGGTATCATATGTATCCGATCATCATGTGTCCCCGGACATCATGTGTATCCGGACATCATATGTATCCGGGCATCATAAGTCCCCGGGCATCATGTGTCCCCGGACTTCATGTGTATCTGGGCATCATGTGTATCCGGGCATCATGTGCATCCGGGTACCATGTGTCCCCGGACATCATGTGTATCCGGGATCGTGTATCCGGGCATCATGTGTCCCTGGGCATCATGTGTCCCCTGACATCATGTGTATCTGGGCATCATGTGTATCCGGGCATCATGTGTCCCCGGCATCGTGTGTCCCCGGACATCATGTCCCCGGGCATCATGTGTCCGGCATCAGTCGCTATCATGTGTTCGGGCTGGTACCTCATGTGTCCCCCGGGATCATGTGTCCCGCGGGCATCAAGTGATCCAGGGTATCATGTGTCCGGGTATCATGTGTATCCGGGCATCATGTGTATCCGGCATCATGTGTCCCCGGGCTCTTGTCCCCGGTATCATGTGTCCCGGGCATATGTGTTCCGGATCTGTTATCCGGATCATGTGTACCAGGCTCATTCTCCGGAATCTGTGTCTCGGCATCATGTGTATCCGGGCATCATGTCCCGGATCTTGTATCCGTCTCATGTGTCCCGGCATCATGTGTACCGGACATCATTGTATCGGCATCATAGTCCCCGGGCATCATGTGTCCGGCATCATGTGTATCGGGCATCATGTATCCGGGCATCAGTGTCCGGGTATCATGTGTCCGGACACATTACCGGGATCGTTCCATCAGTGTGATTCCCGACATCATGTGTATCGGGCATCATGTACATCCGGGCATCATGTGTATCCGGACATCATGTGTATCCGGGCATCATGTGTATCCGGGCAACATGTGTATCCAGGCATCCTGTGTCCCCGGATATTATGTATCCCCGGGTATCATGTGTATCCGGGTATCATGTGTATCCGGGCATCATGTGTATCCGAGCATCATGTGTATCCAAGCATCCTGTGTCCCCGGGTATCATGTGTCCCCGGGCATCATGTGTAACCGGGCATCATGTGTATCCGGGCATCATGTGTATCCAAGCATCCTGTGTCCCCGAGTATTATGTGTCCCCGGGTATCATGTGTCCCCGGTATCATGTGTCCCCGAGCATCATGTGTATCCGGGCATCATGTGTATCCGGGCATCATGTGTATCCGGACATCATGTGTATCCGGGTATCATGTGCATCCGGGCATCATGTGTATGCGGGCATCATGTGTATCCAGGCATCCTGTGTCCCCGGGTATCATGTGTATCCGGGTATCATGTGTATCCAGGCATCATGAATATCCGGGCATCATGTGTATCCAGGCATCCTGTGTCCCCGGGTATTGTGTCCCCGGGTATCATGTGTATCCGGGTATCATGTGTATCCAGGCATCATGAATATCCGGGCATCATGTGTATCCAGGCATCCTGTGTCCCCGGGTATTGTGTCCCCGGGTATCATGTGTATCCGGGTATCATGTGTATCCTAACATCATGTGTATCCGGGCATCATGTGTATCCAGGCATCCTGTGTCCCCGGGTATCATGTGTCCCCGGGCATCATGTGTATCCGGGCATCATGTGTATCCGGGCATCATGTGTATCCAGGCATCCTGTGTCCCCGGGTATCATGTGTCCCCGGGTATCATGTGTCCCCAGGCATCATGTGTATCCGGGCATCATGTGTATCCGGGCAGGCAGTAGGCTTCATGATTATGTGTGTAAGAAGGATTTATGAGTCGACTTTATGGAGATCTTCAGGAAGCTGTTTATATCCATCCTACATAAGTCAAACTTAGAATATGATTCTCAAGTTTGGTCACCGCCACTAAAGAAGCACAGAGAGCTAATAGAGAAGGTCCAGAGGAGGGCAAATAAAGTGGTAACAGAATTAAGGGAGCTGAGTCACAGAAAATGGGTGTGAACTTTAAATCTGATCATCTTGGAGGAGAGAAGAGTGAGGAGTGACCTGATCACAAACTTTAATTTTCAAGCTTCGACACTTTTTCGAGAAACGTAGGGAAAGAGCAACTAGAGGATATAACATGAAACTGAGTAAGAGACGTAATCAAAAGAATGTAATGAAATCCTTTTTTAGCATAAAACTTCTGGTTGAATGGAAGAGAAGGAGTTGAATAGATGCACAGCCCACACAGACCCAAGGTTCAGTCCAGGTGGTCTACTCTTATTAAAAGCTAAATGAAAAGAAAGCAACCATGTAACTCAGCCTCCACTCCCTCCGGCACACGCCGGCAGGAAAACGGGTTGGAAAGTACCTTGCAGGATTAATGAGCCTTAGGGAAATTTTTGATAGTAAAGTCCTAAAGTAGAATGAACATGAATATGTCATGCATTGCACCACCAACGACATGCATCCCTTCACTTTTTGTTATAAAGGCAATACTAAGGATAAATGTGAGCTTCAGCCTCTCTGCTTAACATGTCTTTATTACCCCTGATGTTGAAGAATGATGCGGTAATCCTTGATTACTCTCACAAAGCAAGTGACGTGGGTTCATCAGTGTTAGTAAGACATGGTCAGGGAGGGATCAGTGGTTGAGACGCTAGCATGATATACCACTGCGTTACGGTAACTGACTGAATGAATTATTCAATACTGGAAGGTGACAAGTCATGATCAAGCCTAATTTTGAAGATGTTGAGGGAGTTGTTCTGAACAACATTTTCTGGGAGCTTATTCCATGCATCAGTAATGTCTTTGGTAATAAAGATATTTCGTACAGCCAGATTAACTCGGTGACCTCCAAGTTTTAATCCATTCCTTCCGTCGGTAATGCTGGAACTACTGTAAAGAAATTATCGTTATCGACGTTACTGAATTCTTTAAGTATTTTGAAACATTCTATTAATTTGCCCCGGAGGTGCCTCTTGCGTAGGGAAAACAAGTTTGATTCTCGCACCCTTTCTTTATGTGGTTTGTTAAGCGAGAGGGAATTAACTTAGCTGCTCTTCTCTGCACTGCTTCGATTTTAAGAATGTCCTTACTTAGGTGGGGGACCTAAAACTGCACTGCCTATTCGAGGTGTTGTCTAACTAGACTTGGGTATAGTGGCAATATCACATCCTTGCTTTTGTACGTAAACTTTCTGCTTATAAATCCTTACATCCTATTTGCTTTCATGGCAGCTTCATTACAATGCTGGGAGAATTTAAAGTTATTGGAGACAGTGACCCCTAGATCTCTCACACTAGGGGTGTCCATCTTGTGGCCCATCAGTTTAAGTTTCCTACTTTTATTGACGTTAAATGGCATTTGCCAATTACTAGAACATTCAGCGATCTTATCTAGATCCCTCTGTAATCTTAGCCTATTTACATCTTCATTGGATGATATGGCACCACCGATCTTTGTGTCATCTACAGATTTGGATACTAGGTTATCTAATCCTACGTCAGTATCGCTAATATAATGATGAACAGTATAGGCCCAAGTACGGATCCCTGGCAGACTCCACTAGTAACGGGTGACCACGGTGATGATTCCCCTGTTGTTAGGGTAACTCTCTCTCTCTCTCTCTCTCTCTCTCTCTCTCTCTCTCTCTCTCTCTCTCTCTCTCTCTCTCTCTCTCTCTCTCTCTCTCTCTCTCTCTCTCTCTCTCTCTGTGCTACATGTAACTAGGCTTCTATTCTATTTCATTTGCAACCAGTAATCCCCAAGGCCCAGACGTTGTACATCAATTTAACGCGGGGAACATTGTCAATGCATTTTGGAAGCGCAGAAATATTATGTTTATGCCTTTTGTCTTATCGTAGGCGTTGAATAACGTATGATAGAATTCAAGGGGGTTTGTAAGGCATGATCTGCGTCTTCTACAACTGTGCTCTGTATTATTGATCAGGCTCTGTTGTTCCAGATAGGCTACGATTTCATCTTTAATAATCGACTCCAGAAGTTTACATATAACTGAAGTGAAGCTCATAGGACGGTAATTACCGGGCAATTCGCCGCTTCCCTTTTTATATACAGAAGTGAAGTCTGCCACTCTCCAGTCCTGTGGGACTATTTCATCCTGGAAAGATTTGTTGAAAATCTGATTAACGATCCGGTAATTCCGTGTCTGTTGTTTTTAATCACTCGTGAACAGAAACGATCAGGATCTGGGCTTTTATTAATCTTCAACTTATCTCCCTGCGTTAGTGCTTCTCTAACGATCAGGACCTGGGCTTTTATTAATCTTCAACTTATCTCCCTGCGTTAGTGCTTCTCTAACGATCAGGATCTGGGCTTTTATTAATCTTCAACTTATCTCCCTGCGTTAGTGCTTCTCTAACGATCAGGATCTGGGCTTTTATTAATCTTCAACTTATCTCCCTGCGTTAGTGCTTCTCTAACGATCAGGACCTGGGCTTTTATTAATCTTCAACTTATCTCCCTGCGTTAGTGCTTCTCTAACGATCAGGACCTGTTCTTTTATTAATCTTCAACTTATCTCCCTGCGTTAGTGCTTCTCTAACGATCAGGACCTGGGCTTTTATTAATCTTCAACTTATCTCCCTGCGTTAGTGCTTCTCTAACGATCAGGATCTGGGCTTTTATTAATCTTCAACTTATCTCCCTGCGTTAGTGCTTCTCTAACGATCAGGACCTGGGCTTTTATTAATCTTCAACTTATCTCCCTGTGTTAGTGCTTCTCTAACTACGACGATAAATTCTTGTATCACGTGAGTGTAATCTATCCTCTATTCATTCGTTACTTTCTAGCGTAAAAACAGAACTGAAAAACTTGTTCAGTGTTGTTGGTATGCTTCTATCGTCCACAATGGGTTCCACATTCTCGTTTACTAAGGGTCCAATTCCACTCCTTATATGCTTCTTATCATTAATGTATTTACAAAATTTATTAGGATCTCTATTACTATCTTTTGCAATACTCATTTAGCATTTTTGATAAGAGATTTCACATGTCTTCCAATTTTGTTACATTGCGTCGCAATATTTGGGTCATTTTGTTACATTGCGTTGCAATATTTGGGTCATTTTGTTACATTGCGTTGTAATATTTGGGTCATTTTGTTAAATTGCGTTGTAATATTTGGGTCATTTTGTTACATTGTGTTGTAATATTTGGGTCATTTTGTTACATTGCGTTGTAATATTTGGGTCATTTTGTTACATTGTGTTGTAATATTTGGGTCATTTTGTTACATTGTGTTGCAATATTTGGGTCATTTTGTTACATTGCGTTGTAATATTTGGGTCATTTTGTTACATTGCGTTGTAATATTTGGGTCATTTTGTTACATTGCGTTGTAATATTTGGGTCATTTTGTTACATTGTGTTGTAATATTTGGGTCATTTTGTTACATTGCGTTGTAATATTTGGGTCATTTTGTTACATTGTGTTGTAATATTTGGGTCATTTTGTTACATTGTGTTGCAATATTTGGGTCATTTTGTTACATTGCGTTGTAATATTTGGGTCATTTTGTTACATTGCGTTGTAATATTTGGGTCATTTTGTTACATTGTGTTGTAATATTTGGGTCATTTTGTTACATTGTGTTGTAATATTTGGGTCATTTTGTTACATTGCGTTGTAATATTTGGGTCATTTTGTTACATTGCGTTGTAATATTTGGGTCATTTTGTTACATTGTGTTGTAATATTTGGGTCATTTTGTTACATTGTGTTGTAATATTTGGGTCATTTTGTTACATTGCGTTGCAGTATTTGGGTCATTTTGCTACATTGTGTTGTAATATTTGGGTCATTTTGTTACATTGTGTTGTAATATTTGGGTCATTTTGTTACATTGCGTTGCAATATTTGGGTCATTTTGTTACATTGCGTTGCAATATTTGGGTCATTTTGTTACATTGCGTTGTAATATTTGGGTCATTTTGTTACATTGCGTTGCAATATTTGGGTCATTTTGTTACATTGCGTTGCAATATTTGGGTCATTCTCTGATATCTTAAGTTTATATCTGCGCCGTACAGCTCGTACAATATCCTGGGAGTACCATTCAGGTTCGTTGTTGGTTTTATTGTTTCTCTCAAGTATGGGAATGAATGTGAGTCGATCGTGCATTAACTGACGCTTAAACCTGGCCCATAATTCATCTGGGCATGAACCAACAAGGTTGAGTCTCTTTAATGCGTCGAACAACAGCCCACTGAAATCCATCCTTTTAAAGTTAAGAGATAATAGTAATGGTTTCCGGGGAGTCGGTTTTGATAATTAAGATGAACCTAACTATGTTATGTTCACAAGTGCCTAGATCTTCTCCAACACGGGGATTAGTAACTAAGAACTCCGGGGATGCAAGAATTCAATCCAGTATATTAGCTTCCCTCGTCGGCTCGGTGACAGTTTGGTAGAGAAGACAGTCTTCAACAAACTTGGTCAGTCTGGCAGGTTCATTGACCTGAAATAGTACGCCAGTTGATTTCTAGAAGATTGAAATTCCAAAGAATGCTCGAGTCTTTATCCTGTATTGCTTGTTCAAAACTTTCGTACATGACGGTATTGATATCTGCTGGTTGACTAGGGCGTCTATATACGACGTTTACTCAAAGTTTGGAAGATTCTGTTCATCTGAACACACAAGTGTTCAACAGCAGCAGATTTTGTAGTCTGAATTTCGATTGGGTTTGGGTAAGATTTTCAATACAGTGTAGTTCCTCTTCCTTGACTGTCTCTCTCTCTTACAAACAATTTGTAGTCTGGTACATTGTACTCACTAATCACATCCTTGTTCTTCATGTTCAGAAATGTTTTGATTCAGCTAATGGTATCAGCGTGTTTCGTAAACAATGCAATTCAGCTATTTAGTTTCAGATGGATCTTATATCACGTAAAATCCATTTAATTTTTCTCGGGATTTCTGTAGGAGTCAGGTGGTGGTGTGATTTGGTGAGCAGCTAGCTTACGACCTAGGTGTGACGAGCTGCCATGACCTGCAACCCTGACGTCACTGTCTGGTGGGGTGGGGGAGAATTTGATCTGATCTTTTCGTGTGACATGTGATATGACCCGACCTGACCTCGACCGCCTGTTTGGTGTGGTCAACACACCGACATCTACCGAGTCTCAACGAAAAATTTCCCATGTACTTGTAAGGCAATTTGATCTTTGCAAAGTTGTGTTCCTTTATTGTTGAAGTAAATACCATCTTGACTATATTGTTCTTTGTCTTTTATGACTTCGAGTCAAGGGTCGAAGACATGGTTATTGTGGACAGTCACGGGTTGAAGACATGGTTATTATGAACAGTCACGGGTTGAAGACATGGTTATTGTGGACAGTCACGGGTTGAAGACATGGTTATTGTGGACAGTCACGGGTTGAAGACATGGTTATTGTGGACAGTCACGGGTTGAAGACATGGTTATTGTGAACAGTCACGGGTTGAAGACATGGTTATTGTGGACAGTCACGGGTTGAAGACATGGTTATTGTGAACAGTCACGGGTTGAAGACATGGTTATTGTGGACAGTCACGGGTTGAAGACATGGTTATTGTGGACAGTCACGGGTTGAAGACATGGTTATTGTGGACAGTCACGGGTTGAAGACATGGTTATTGTGGACAGTCACGGGTTGAAGACATGGTTATTGTGGACAGTGGTTGAAGACATGGTTATTGTAAACATTCATTTAAGAAGTTGTATGATAAAAGGAACTGTTTAAGAGATACTTCCTTACCAGTATAAATCTTTCTCCTCGTATGGAACAAATTGGGAATTAAAGACAGACAGACAGATGGAGTGACAGATGGACACTGTCCACTGTGCTGGTCCCACACTTTCACCCCAGCGGCGTCACCTGCCCTTCACACACCAGCTGCAGCGGCCACGTCAGGTGCTGCAACAAGATGCAACGCTTTCCCCGCCACTGCGCGCGCTGCACACAAGTCCCTCCCGACCCCGCTAGCAAGGGCTGAAGTCACGTGTGCGGGAGGCCACAGATCTGGTGCGTGGTCTGGGGTGCGTGGGAGGAGGTAGTGTGATGTGGGAGGGGGGGGGATGGTTCCCACTTAACGAAACACTCAACTGCCTCGTTAGTACGCCTCTCACAGATAACTAGCAGGTCACACTGGTCTGCTTTAATACGTAGAGACGTCATTCTGCTGATGACATAACAATAGGATGACTGTTAATCATTATCTTGAACCACCAAACTATCTCATTACAATGGCACTATCATTTGACCAAATTCCCTCTCAATTAGAAAACGCAGAGGAGTAGTGTGTGCTGAGGGAGGGTAATATAAAAGGAGAGTCCATAATTGTGCCAGAAAACAGGAATAGAAAGTAAAACACACAATCTCGTCTTACTTTCTATACTTTCTTTATATTGTGTATTATCTACTTCAATATTTCTTTATATTGTGTACTATCTACTTCAATATTTCTTTATATTGTGTACTATCTACTTCAATATTTCTTTATATTGTGTATTATCTACTTCAATATTTCTTTATATTGTGTACTATCTACTTCAATATTTCTTTATATTGTGTACTATCTACTTCAATATTTCTTTATATTGTGTACTATCTACTTCAATATTTCTTTATATTGTGTACTATCTACTTCAATATTTCTTTATATTGTGTACTATCTACTTCAATATTTCTTTATATTGTGTACTATCTACTTCAATATTTCTTTATATTGTGTATTATCTACTTCAATATTTCTTTATATTGTGTACTATCTACTTCAATATTTCTTTATATTGTGTATTATCTACTTCAATATTTCTTTATATTGTGTACTATCTACTTCAATATTTCTTTATATTGTGTACTATCTACTTCAATATTTCTTTATATTGTGTACTATCTACTTCAATATTTCTTATATTGTGTACTATCTACTTCAATATTTCTTTATATTGTGTACTATCTACTTCAATATTTCTTTATATTGTGTACTATCTACTTCAATATTTCTTTATATTGTGTACTATCTACTTCAATATTTCTTTATATTGTGTACTATCTACTTCAATATTTCTTTATATTGTGTACTATCTACTTCAATATTTCTTTATATTGTGTATTATCTACTTCAATATTTCTTTATATTGTGTACTATCTACTTCAATATTTCTTTATATTGTGTACTATCTACTTCAATATTTCTTTATATTGTGTACTATCTACTTCAATATTTCTTTATATTGTGTACTATCTACTTCAATATTTCTTTATATTGTGTACTATCTACTTCAATATTTCTTTATATTGTGGACTATCTACTTCAATATTTCTTTATATTGTGTACTGTCTACTTCAATATTTCTTTATATTGTGTATTTTCTACTTCTTATACTGATATTGTCTACTTCACTGTTTCTTTATATCATGTATTATCTACTTCAATATTTCTTTATATTGTTTATTATCTACTTCATTATTTCTTTATATTGTATATTATCTACTTCATAATTTTTATATACTTATTAGCTACTTCATTATTCTTTATATTGTATATCATCTACTTCACTATTTCTTTATTTTTTGTATTATCTACGTCATTATTTCTTCGTACTGTGTATCATCTACTTTATGCTTCTTTATATTGTGTATTATCTATTTCAGTATTTCTTTATATTATCTACTTCAATATTTCTTTATATCATGCATTATCTACTTCAATATTTCTTTACATTGTGTGTCTCTTTTTCATTATTCCTTTATATTGTTAACATCAACTTCATTATTTCTATATATCATGCATCATCTACATTATTGTTTCTTTACTTTGTATATTATTTACTTCAATACTTCTTTATATCGTATATTATGTACTTCATTATTTCTTTATTTGTGTATTATCTACATTATTTCTTTGTATTATGTATTATCTACTTTAAGATTTCTTTATATTGTGTATTATCTACTTCATGAATTCTTTATATTATTTAATATGTACTTCATTATTTCTTTATATTGATACTATCTACTTCAATTTCTTGATATTGTGTATTATCTACTTCAATATTTCTTTATATTGTGGATTATCTACTTCATTATTTTTCTATATTGTGTAATATCTATATCATTATTTCTTTATATTGTATGTCATTTACTTCATTATTTCATTATGTTGTGTATCATCTACTTCATTGTTTCTTTATATTTTGTACTTCATTATTTCATTATATTGTGTATTATCTATTTCACTATTTCATATATTGTGTAATATCTGCTTTATAATTCTATACATTGTGCATTATCTATTTCAATATTTCATACAATGTGCACGATCTACTTCAGTATTTTATATAGCGTTATCAGCTACTTCATTATTTCATATATTGTGTATCATCTACTTCGTTATTTCTATAAGCTGTGAAATATCTTGTTCATTTTATCTTTATATTGTGTATTATCTATACCGGGGTTGACGTGCTGTCAGTGGATTGAATCAAGGCATGTGAAGCGTCTGGGGTAAACCATGGAAAGCTGTGTAGGTATGTATATTTGCGTGTGTGGACGTATGTATATACATGTGTATGGGGGGGGGTTGGGCCATTTCTTTCGTCTGTTTCCTTGCGCTACCTCGCAAACGCGGGAGACAGCGACAAAGTATAATAAAAAAAGATAATAAAAATATAATTATCTACCCCATTATTTCATATATTGTGTACTAACTACTTCATTATTTCTTTATATTTTGTATCATATATTTCATCATTTCCTTATATCATGCATTATCTACTTCATTATTTCTATATCTTGTGTATCATCTACTTCATTATTTCTTGATATTGTGTATTATCTAATTCATTATTTGTTTATATTGTGTATCATATAATTCATTATTTGTTTATATCATGGATTATCTACTTCATTATTTCTATATATTGTGTATTATATAATTCATTATTTCTTTATGCTGTGTATTATCTAATTCATTATTTGTTTATATTGTGTATCATATAATTCATTATTTGTTTATATCATGGATTATCTACTTCATTATTTCTATATATTGAGTATTATCTACTTCATTATTTCTATATATTGTGTATTATCTACTACATTATTTCTTTATGCTGTGTATTATCTTATTCATTATTTGTTTATATTGTGTATCATATAATTCATTATTTGTTTATATCATGGATTATCTACTTCATTATTTCTATATATTGTGTATTATCTACTACATTATTTCTTTATGTTGTGTATTATCTAATTCATTATTTGTTTATATTGTGTATCATATAATTCATTATTTGTTTACATCATGGATATATACTTCATTATTTCTATATATTGTGTATTATCTACTTCATTATTTCTATATATTGTATATTATCTACTACATTATTTCTTTATGTTGTTTATTATCTAATTCATTATTTGTTTATGTGTTTGATGATAGAGTGGCAGATATAGGGTGTTTTGGTCAAGGTGGTGTGCAAAGTGAGAGGGTTAGGGAAAATGATTTGGTAAACAGAGAAGAGGTAGTAAAAGCTTTGCGGAAGATGAAAGCCGGCAAGGCAGCAGGTTTGGATGGTATTGCAGTGGAATTTATTAAAAAAGGGGGTGACTGTATTATTGGCTGGTTGGTAAGGTTATTTAATGTATGTATGACTCATGGTGAGGTGCCTGAGGATTGGCAGAATGCGTGCATAGTGCCATTGTACAAAGGCAAAGGGGATAAGAGTGAGTGCTCAAATTACAGAGGTATAAGTTTGTTGAGTTTTCCTGGTAAATTATATGGGAGGGTATTGATTGAGAGGGTGAAGGCATGTACAGAGCATCAGATTGGGGAAGAGCAGTGTGGTTTCAGAAGTGGTAGAGGATGTGTGGATCAGGTGTTTGCTTTGAAGAATGTATGTGAGAAATACTTAGAAAAGCAAATGGATTTGTATGTAGCATTTATGGATCTGGAGAAGGCATATGATAGAGTTGATAGAGATGCTCTGTGGAAGGTATTAAGAATATATGGTGTGGGAGGCAAGTTGTTAGAAGCAGTGAAAAGTTTTTATCGAGGATGTAAGGCATGTGTACGTGTAGGAAGAGAGGAAAGTGATTGGTTCTCAGTGAATGTAGGTTTGCGGCAGGGGTGTGTGATGTCTCCATGGTTGTTTAATTTGTTTATGGATGGGGTTGTTAGGGAGGTGAATGCAAGAGTTTCGGAAAGAGGGGCAAGTATGAAGTCTGTTGGGGATGAGAGAGCTTGGGAAGTGAGTCAGTTGTTGTTCGCTGATGATACAGCGCTGGTGGCTGATTCATGTGAGAAACTGCAGAAGCTGGTGACTGAGTTTGGTAAAGTGTGTGAAAGAAGAAAGTTAAGAGTAAATGTGAATAAGAGCAAGGTAATTAGGTACAGTAGGGTTGAGTGTCAAGTCAATTGGGAGGTAAGTTTGAATGGAGAAAAACTGGAGGAAGTAAAGTGTTTTAGATATCTGGGAGTGGATCTGGCAGCGGATGGAACCATGGAAGCGGAAGTGGATCATAGGGTGGGGGAGGGGGCGAAAATCCTGGGAGCCTTGAAGAATGTGTGAAAGTTGAGAACATTATCTCGGAAAGCAAAAATGGGTATGTTTGAAGGAATAGTGGTTCCAACAATGTTGTATGGTTGCGAGGCGTGGGCTATGGATAGAGTTGTGCGCAGGAGGATGGATGTGCTGGAAATGAGATGTTTGAGGACAATGTGTGGTGTGAGGTGGTATGATCGAGTAAGTAACGTAAGGGTAAGAGAGATGTGTGGAAATAAAAAGAGCATGGTTGAGAGAGCAGAAGAGGGTGTTTTGAAATGGTTTGGGCACATGGAGAGAATGAGTGAGGAAAGATTGACCAAGACGATATATGTGTCGGAGGTGGAGGGAACGAGAAGTGGGAGACCAAATTGGAGGTGGAAAGATGGAGTGAAAAAGATTTTGTGTGATCGGGGCCTGAACAAGCAGGAGGGTGAAAGGAGGGCAAGGAATAGAGTGAATAGGATCGATGTGCTATACCGGGGTTGACGTGCTGTCAGTGGATTGAATCAGGGCATGTGAAGCGTCTGGGGTAAACCATGGAAAGCTGTTTAGGTATGTATATTTGCGTGTGTGGACGTATGTATACACATGTGTATGGGGGTGGGTTGGGCCATTTCTTTCGTCTGTTTCCTTGCGCTACCTCGCAAACGCAGGAGACAGCGACAAAGAAAAAAAAAAAATTATTTGTTTATATTGTGTATCATATAATTCATTATTTGTTTATATCATGGACTATCTACTTCATTATTTCTATATATTGTGTATTTTCTACTTCATTATTTCTATATATTGTGTATTATCTACTACATTATTTCTTTATGTTGTGTATTATCTAATTCATTATTTGTTTATATTGTGTATCATATAATTCATTATTTGTTTATATCATGGATTATCTACTTCATTATTTCTATATATTGTGTATTATCTACTTCATTATTTCTATATATTGTGTATTATCTACTACATTATTTCTTTATGTTGTGTATTATCTACTACATTATTTCTTTATGTTGTGTATTATCTACTTCATTATTCGTTTATATTGTGCATCATTTTTTTTTTTTCAAACTATTCGCCATTTCCCGCGTTAGCGAGGTAGCGTTAAGAACAGAGAACTGGGCCACTGAGGGAATATCCTCACATGGCCCCCTTCTCTGTTCCTTCTTTTGTGCATCATATAATTCATTATTTGTTTATATCATGGATTATCTACTTCATTATTTCTATTTATTGTGTATCATCTACTTCATTATTTCTCTATATTGTGTATTATCTACTACATTATTTCTTTATATTGTGAATTATCTACTTCATTGTTTCTTTGTATTGTGTCGTATCAACTTCATTATTTCTTTATATAGTATAAGATCTACTTCGTTATTTCATATATTTTGTATCATCTGCATCATTATCTTATATATTGTGTATCATCTACTTTATTTTTCTTTGCACAATATATTATATACCTCATTATTTCTTTATATTGTGCATTATCTACTTCTTTATTTCTTTATATTGTGTATTATCTACTTCATTATTCTATGCATTATGTATTATCTACTTCATTATTTCTTTATACTGTATATCATCTACTTCAATATTTCTTTATTTCTTTGAGTATTATCTACTTCATTATTTCATATATTGTGTATTATCCGCTTCATAATTTTTACATTGTGCATTATCTACTTCAGTTTTTCATATAGTGTGTATTATCTACTTCATTGGTTTATATATTGCGCATTATCTATTTGGTTATTTCTTTATATTGTGAAATATCTACTACATTATTTCTTTATATTGTGTATCCCCTACTTTAGTTCTTTATACGTGTATTATCTACTTCATTATTTATTCATATTGTATATCGTCTACTTCATTATTTCTTTATACTGGGTATTATATACTTCATTCTCTTATATATTATGTATCATCTACTTCATCATTTTATACATTGTGTATTATCTACTTTAGTATTTCATACATTGTGCATTATCTACTTCAGTACTTTATATGGCTTGCATTATCTACTTCATTATTTTATATATTGTGTATTTTCAACTTCGTTATTTCTTTATATTGTAAAACATCTACTTCATTATATCTTTTTATTGTGTATTATCTACCTCATTATTTCATATATTGTGAATTAACTACTTCAGTATGTCTTTATATTGTGTATATACTTCATTATTTCTGTATATCATGTACTATCAACTTCATTATTTCTATATCTTGTGTATTATCTACTTCATTATTTCTGTACATTGTGTATTATCTAATTCATTATTTGTTTATATCATGGATTATCTACTTCATCATTTCTATATATTGTGTATCATCTACTACATTATTTCTTTATATTGTGTATTATCTACTTCATTGTTTCTTTTCATTGTGTCGTATCAACTTCATTATTTCTTTATATGGTATAAGATCTACTTCGTTATTTTATATATTTTGTATCATCTGTATCATTATCTTATATACTGTGTATTATCTACATTATTTTTCTTTGTACAATATATTATATACCTCATTATTTCTTTATATTGTGCATTATCTACTTCTTTATTTCTATATATTGTTTATTATCTACTTCATTTTTCTTTGTACAATATATTATATACCTCATTATTTCTTTATATTGTGTATTATCTACTTCTTTATTTCTATATATTGTGTATTATCTACTTCATTATTTCTTTATATTGTGAATTATCTACTTCATTATTTCTTTGTATTGTGAATTATCTACTTCATTATTTCTTTAAATTGTATATGATCTACTTCATTCTTTCTCTATGCCATGTATTATCTACATTAATTTTATATTGTGCATTATCTACTTCTTGATTTCTTTATATTGTATATCATCTGCTTCATTATTCTATATATTGTGTATTATCTACTTCATTGTTTCTTTATACCGTATATTATCTACTTCATTACTTCTTTATATTACGTATTATCTACATCAGTATTTCTATATATTTTGAATCATCTATTTCATTACTATTTATTTTGTGTATTATCTGCTTAATTATTTTTTCATGTATGTGTATTATCTACTTCATTATTTCTTTATATTGTGTATCATCTACTACATTATACCTTTATATTGTGTATTATCTACATCATTATTTCTTTCTATTATGTATTATCTACTTCATTATTTCTTTATATCATGTATTTCTACTTCATTATTTTATCTTTTGTTTATCTTCTACAACAAACCATCTTTATATTGTGCATTATCCACATTCTTTCTTTATACTGTATTTGTCTACTTCATTATTTTTCATATTTTGTATTATCTATTTCATTATTTTCATATTTTCTATTATCTATTTCATTATTTCTTTATACTGTTTGTCATCTACTTCATCATTTCTTTATATTGTGTATTATCTACTTCATTCTTTCTTTATATCATTTATTATCTACTTCACTTTTTACATATTGTGTATTATCTATATTATTCCTTTATCCTGTATATTCTCTAATTCAACATTTCTATATATTGTTTATTATCTATTTCATTATTTCTATACGTTATTTATTGTCTACTTCAATATCTCTATTTATTCTGCGTTATCTACTTCATTACTTCTTTAGATTATGTATCATCAGCTTCAATGTTTCTTTATATGTTTCTTTATCTGATTAATTATTTCTATAGTGGGTATTATCTACAATGTTATTTCTTTATATTGTGTGTTATCTACTACATCATTTCTATATATTGCGTATCATCTACATCATTATTTCTTTCTATTATGTATTATCTACTTCTTTATTTCTTTATATTACGTATTATCTACTTCATTAATTTTTTGTATTGTTTATCATCTACATCATACTATCTTTATATTGTGCATCATCTACATTTTTTCTTTATACTGTATTTGTCTACTTCATTATCTTTCATATTCTTTATAATCTACTTCATTATTTTTATACTGTTTTTCATCTACTTCATAATATCTTTATATTGTGTATTATCTACTTCATTATTTTTATATCATTTATTATTTACTTCATTATTTTTTATATTGGGTATTATCTACTTCTATATTTGTATATTGTTCATTATCTACTTCATTATTTCATCATATTGTGTATTATCTACTTCATTATTTCATATATTGTGCATTATCTGCATTATTTCTTTATACTGTACATTATCTAATTCATTATTTCCATATATTGTTTATTATCTATTTCATTATTTCTATACATTATTTAATGTCTATTTCAATATTTCTATTTTTCTGTGTTATCTACTTCACCACCTCTTTAGATTATGCATCATCTACTTCAATATTTCTTTATATTGTGTATTATCTAATTAATCATTTCCTTATGTTGGGTATTATCTACAATGCTATTTCTGTATATTGTGTATAGAAATATCTCTATAGATATATCCCCAATATTTCTTTATGTTGTGTATCATCTACTTCATTATTTCTTTATGTTGCATATTGTCTACTTCATTATTTCTCTATATCGTGTATTATCTCCTTCAATATTTCTATATATTGTTTGTTATTTGCTTCATTAATTCTTTATGTTGTATATTATCTACTTCATTATTTCTTTATATTGTGTATTATCTACTTCATTATTTTCTACATTATGTATTACTAACTTCAGTGTTTCTATATATCATATATGATCTACGTCATTACTTGTTTATGCTGTGTATTATTTACTTCATTATATCTTTAGATTGTGCGATATCGACTTCAGTATTTCTTTATATTATATATTTTCTACTTCAATGTTTCTTTATATAGTATATTATCTGCGGCATTACGTCTATATATTGTGTATTATCTACTTCATCATTTTATACACTGTGTATTTTCATTTCATTATTTTGAATGTTGTGTATTACCTACTTCTATGTTTTATATATTGTGTATTATCTACTGCATTATTTCTTTATACTGTGTATTATCTACTTCATTATTTCTTGATATCGTATATGATCTACTTCATTATTTCCTTATATTGTGTATTATCTGTTTCAATATTTCTTTATATTGTTTATTATCTACTTCATTATTTCTTTATAACGTGTATTATCTACTTAATTATTTTATGTATTGAGTGATATCTACTTCATTTCATATATTGTGCATTATCTACATCAGTATTTTATATAGGATGTATTATCTACTTCATTATTTTATATATTGTGTATGATTTACGTATATCTTTTCTATATTTATGTTCATTATCCTTTGTCGCTGTCTCCCTCTTTAGCGAGGTAGCACAAGGAAACGCGAAAGAATGGCCCAACCCACCAACATACACATGTATATACATAAACGCCCACTCACGCACATATATATACTTATACAATTCAACGTATACATACATATACGTACGGAGACATATACATATATACACATGTAGATATTCATACATGATGCCGTCACCCTACCACACATGAAATGGGACCCCCATCCCTCCTCGTGCGCGCGACATAGTGCTAGAAGAAGACAACAAAGGCCACATTCGCTCATACACAGTCTCTAGCTGTCATGTGTAATAATGCACCGAAAGCACAGCTCCCTTTCCACATCCAGGCCCAAAAAGACTTTCCATGGTTTACCACAGACGCTTTACATGCCCTGGTTTAATCCATTGACAGCACGTCGACCCCGGTATACCACATCGTTTCAATTCACTCTATTTCTTGGACGCCTTTCATCCTCCTGTAGGTTCGGGACCCGATCGCTGGAAATCTTTTTCACTCCATCAAAGCTTCCACCTCCATTTGGTCTCCTACTTCTCGTTCCCTCCACCTCTGACACATATATCCTCTTTGTCAATCTTTACTCACTCAATCTCTCCATGTGACCAAACCATTTCAATAAACCTTCTTCTGCTCTCTCAACCACACTCATTGTATTACCACACATCTCTTACCCTTTCATTACTACTCGATCACACCACCTCACATCACATATTGTCCTCAAACATCTCATTTCCAACACATCCACCCTCCTCCGCATAACCCTATCTATTGCTCATGCCTCACAACCATATAACAATGGTAGAACCAATTTTCCTTCAAACATACCCATTTTTGCTCTCCGAGATGATGTTCTCGACTTCAACACATTCTTTAGCGCTCCCAGAACCTTCGCCCCCTCCCCCACCCTGTGACTCACTTCCGTTTCCATGGTTCCATCTGCTTCCAAATCCACTCCCAGATATCTAAAACACTTCACTTCCTCCAATTTTTCTCCATTCAAACGTGCTTCCCAATTTACTTGTCCCTCAAACCTACTGAACTTAATAACCTTGCTCTTATTCACATGTACTCTCAGCTTTCATCTTTCACGCGCTTTACCAAACTCAGTCACCAACTTCTGCAGTTTCTCACACAAATCAATAGCAAGCGCTGAATCATCAACGAACAACAACTGACTCACTTCCCAAGCCCTCTCATTCACAATAGACTGCATACTTGCCCCTCTCACCAAAACTCTTGCATTCACCTCCCTAACAACCCCATCCATAAACAAATTAAACAACCATGGAGACATCACGCACCCCTGCCGCAAACCGACATTTAATGGGAACCACACTTTTCTCTCTCCTACTAGTACATATGCCTTACATCCTCGATTAAAACTTTTCACTGCTTCTAGCAACTTGCCTCCCACACCACATACTCTTAATACCTTCCACAGAGCATCTCTATCAACTCTAATATATGCCTTCTCCAGATCCATAAGTGCTACATACAAATCCATTTGCTTTTCTAAGTATTTCTCACATACATTCTTCAAAGCAAACACCTGATCCACATATCCTCTACCACTTCTGAAACCACACTGCTCTTCCCCAATCTGATGCTTTTGTACATGCCTTGACCCTCTCAATCAATATCCTCCCATATATTTTCCCAGGAATACTCAACAGACTTATACCTCTGTGACTTGAACACTCACCTATATCCGTTTGCCTTTGTACAATGGCACTATGCATTCATTCCGCCAATCCTCAGGCACCTCACCATGAACCATACACACACTAAATATCCTCACCAACCATAACAATACCATCAAAACTCGCCGCCTTGCCGGCTTTTATCTTCCGCAAAGCTTTCACTACCTCTTCCCTGTTTACCAAATCACTCTCTCTGACCCTCTCACTTCGCACACCACCTCGACCAAAACACCATATATCTGCCGCTTTATCATCAACCACATTCAGCAAACTTTCGAAATGCTCGGTCCATCTCCCACTCACTATTGACTACTTCCCCATTTGCCCCCTTCATCGATGTTCCCATTTGTTCTCTTGTCTTACTTTATTTACCTCCTTCCAAAACATCCTTTTATCCTCCATAAAATTTAATGATACTCTTTCACGTCAACTCTCATTTGCCCTCTTTTTCACCTCTTGCACCCTTTTCTTGACCTCTTGCCTCTTTCATTTATATATTTCCCAGTCATTTGCACTATTTCCCTGCGAAAATCGTCCAGATGCCTCTCTCTTCTCTTTCACTAACAATCTTACTTCTTCATCCCACCACTCACTACCTTTTCTAATCTGCCCAACTCCCACCTTTCTCTTGCCACAGGCATCTTTTGTGCAAGCCATCACTGCTTTTCTAAATATATCCCATTCATCCCCATCTCGCCTTACGTCATTTGCTCTCACCTTTTCCATTCTGCACTCCTGGTATTTCCTCACACAAGTCTCGTTTCCAAGCTCACTCACTTTCACCACTCTCTTCACCCCACCATTCTCATTTCTTTTCTGAAAACCTGTACATATCTTCACCTTCGCCTCCACAAGATAAAGATCAGACGTCCCTCCAGTTGCCCCTTTCGGAATATTAATATCCAAAAGTCTCTCTTTCACGCGCCTATCAATTAACACGTTATCCAATAACGCTCTCTGGCCATCTCTCCAACACACATACGTATACTTATGTATATCTCTCCTTTTAAACCAGGTATTCCCAATCACCAGTCCTTTTTCAGCACACAAATCTACAAGCTCTTTACCATTTCCATTTACAGCACTGAACACCCCATTGACACCAGTTATACCCTCAACTGCCACATTACTCACCTTTGCATTCAAATCACCCATCACTATAACCCGGTCTCGTGCATCAAAACTACTAACACACTCACTCAGCTGCTCCAAAAACACTTGCCTCTCATGATCATTCTTCTCATGACTAGGTGCATAGGCACCAATAATCACCCATCTCTCCCCATCCACTTTTTTATATTGTGAAATATGTACTTCATTATTTCTTCATATTGTGTATCATTTGCTTCATTGTCTCTTTATATTGTGTATTATCTACTTCGTTATTTCTTAGTATTGTGTATTATCTACTTTACTGTCTCTTTGTATCGTGTATAATCTACTTATCTATCTCTTTATATTGTGTATTATCTGCTTGATCATTTTGTATATTGTGTATTAACTACTTCAATACTTCTTTATATTGTGTATCATCTACTTCATTATTTCTTTATATGTATCATCTACTTCATTATTTCTGTATATTCTGTATTATCTACTTCAATATTTCTTTATATTGTATATGATCTACTTCATTATTTAATATACTGTGTACTATATATTTCATTATCTTATGTATTGTGTATTATGTACTTCATCACCTACTTCATTATTCATTTATATTGTGCATTATCTACTGGTTGGTAAGGTTATTTAATGTATGTGTGACTCATGGTGAGGTGCCTGAGAATTGGAGGAATGCTTGCAAAGTGCCATTGTACAAAGGCAAAGGGGATAAAAGTGAGTGCTCAAATTACAGAGGTATAAGTTTGTTGAGTATTCCTGGGAAATTATATGGGAGGATATTGATTGAGAGGGTGAGGGCATGTACAGAGCATCAGATTGTGGAAGAGCAGTGTGGTTTCAGAAGTGGTAGAAGATGTGTAGATCAGGTGTTTGCTTTGAAGAATGTATGTGAGAAATATTTAGAAAAGCAAATGGATTTGTATGTAGCATTTATGGATCTGGAGAAGGCATATGTTAGAGTTGATAGAGATGCTCTGTGGAAGGTATTAAGAGTATATGGTGTGGGGGGCAAGTTGTTAGAAGCAGTGAAAAGTTTTTATCGAGGATGTAAGGCATGTGTACGTGTAGGAAGAGAGGAAAGTGATTGGTTCTCAGTGAATTTTGGTTTGCGGAAGGGGGTGATGTCTCCATGGTTGTTTAATTTGTTTATGGAATGGGGTTGTTAGGGAGGTGAATGCAAGAGTTTTGGAAAGAGGGGCAAGTATGCAGTCTGTTGTGGATGAGAGAGCTTGGGAAGTGAGTCAGTTGTTGTTCGCTGATGATACAGCGCTAGTGGCTGATTCGCGTGAGAAACTGCAGAAGCTGGTGACTGAGTTTGGTAAAGTGTGTGAAAGAAGAAAGCTTAGAGTAAATGTGAATAAGGGCAAGGTTATTAGTTGCAGTAGGGTTGAGGGACAAGTCAGTTGGGGGGTAAGTTTGAATGGAGAAAAAACTGGAAGAAGTGAAGTGTTTTAGATATCTGGGAGTTGATTTCGCAGCTGATGGAACCATGGAAGCGGAAGTGAATCATAGGATGGGGCGGGGGTGAAAGTTCTGGGAGCGTTGAAGAATGTGTGGAAGTCGAGAACATTATCTCGGAAAGCAAAAATGGGTATGTTTGAAGGAATAGTGGCTCCAACAATGTTATATGGTTGCGAGTCGTGGGCTATAGATAGAGTTGTGCGGAGGAGGGTGGATGTGCTGGAAATGAGATGTTTGAGGACAATATGTGGTGTGAGGTGGTTTGATCGAGTAAGTAATAACAGGGTAAGAGAGATGTGTGGTAATAAATTGAGTGTGGTTGAGAGAGCAGAAGAGGGCCTGAACATGCAGGAGGGTGAAAGGCGTGCAAGGAATAGAATGAATTGGAACGATGTGGTATACCGGGGTCGACGTGCTGTCAATGGATTGAACCAGGGCATGTGAAGCGTTTGGGGTAAACCATGGAAAGTTCTGTGGGGCCTGGATGTGAAAAGGGAGCTGTGGTTTCAGTGCATTATACACGACAGCTAGAGACTGAGTGTGAACGAATGTGGCCTTTGTTGTCTTTTACTAGCGCTACCTCGCACACATGGGGGGGAGGGGGTTGTTATTTCATGTCTGGCGGGGTGGCAATAGGAATGAATACAGGCAGACAGTATGAATTAGGTACATGTGTATATATGTATATGTCTGTGTGTGTGTATATATATATATATATATATATATATATATATATATATACGTTGAGATGTATAGGTATGTATATTTGAGTGTGTGGACGTGTATATATATATACATGTGTATGTGGGTGGGTTGGGCCATTCTTTCGTCTTTTCCTTGCGCTACCTCGCTAACGCGGGAGACAGCGACAAAGCAAAATAAATAAATAGATAATTATCTACTTCATTATTGCTTTACATTGTATATTATCTGCTTATTCTGTATATTGTGTATTATGTACTTCATTATTTCTTTATTAGTACTATATATTATCTAATTCATTAATTCTTTATACTGCATATTATCTACATCAGTATTTCTACATATTGTGAATCATCTACTTCATTACTTTATATATATGTATTATCTACTTAATTATTTTCTTATATTGTGCATTATCTACTCCATTATTTCCTTACATTGTGTATTATCTACTTCATTAAATCTTTATATTGTATATCATCTACTTCATTGTCTTTATATTATGTATTATTTACTTCATTATTTCTTTATATTGTGTATTATCTATTTCATTATTTCATATACTGTTCATTATCGACATCATACTTTCTTTATATTGTGCATTATCTACATTGTTTTTTATACTGTATATTGTCTATTTCATTATTTCTTTCTATTTTGTATTATACACTTCATTATTTCTTTATACTGTATATTATCTACTTCATTATTTCTTTATATTTTGTAATATCTACTTCATTATTTCTTTCTATTTTGTATTATCTACTTCATTATTTCTTTATACTGTACATTATCTACTTCATTATTTCTTTATAGTTTGTAATATCTACTTCATCATTTATTTCTATGATTTATCATCTACTTCATTATCTTTTATATTATGTATTATCTACTTTTATATTACATATATTGTGTAACATCTACTTCAGTATTTCTTTATGTTGTGTATTATCAGCGTCATTATTATATAGATTGTGTATTATCTACATCATTATTTCTTTACACTGTATATTGTCTACTTCATTGTTTCTACATATTTTGTATTATGTATTTCATTATTTCTATAGATCATTTATTATCTACTTTAATTTCTTATTTTCATTCTGCATTATTTTTTTAGATAATGTATTATCTATTTCAATATTTCTTTATATTGTGTATTATCTACTTTATTATTTCTTTAATTTGTATATTATCTACTTCATTATTTCTCTATATTCTCTTTCATCTACTTCATTATTTCTTGATATAATGTATTATCTACTTCAATATTTCTTCATATTGTGTATTATCTATTTCATAATTTCTTTATACTATGTATTATCTACTTAATTATTTCTTTACATTATAGATTACCTACTTTTATATATATTGTGTATTATTTACTTAATTATTTCTTTACATACTTTATTATCTACTTCATCATTTCTTTATATTGTTAATTATCTACTTGAGTATTTTATATTGTGTATTATCTACTTCATTATTTCTTTATATAATGTATTATCTACTTGATTATTTCTTTACATTTTGTATTATCTACTTCAATACTTCTTTATATGGTGTATTATTTACTTCATTATTTCTTTATGTTGTCTATCATCTACTTCATTATTTCTTTATATTGTGTATTATTTACTTCATTATTTCTTTATGTTGTCTATCATCTACTTCATTATTTCTTTATATTGTGTATTATTTACTTCATTATTTCTTTATGTTGTCTATCATCTACTTCATTATTTCTTTATATTGTGTATTATCTACTTCATTATATCTATAGTATATGTTATCTACATCATTTTTCTATTTTGTGTATTATTTACTTCAAAATTTCTTCATATCGCGTATCATCTACTTCAATATTTCTTTATATTGTGTAGTATCTACTTCATTATTTCTTTATATTACCTATAATATACATTATTTTTCTATGTTGCGTTTTATCTATTTCATTATCTATTTATATCATGAATTATCTACTTAATTATCTCTTTACATTTTGTGTTATCTACTTCAATAGTTCTTTATATTGTGTATTATCTACTTCATTATTTCTCTATATTGTGTATCATCTACTTCATTATTTCTTTATATTGTGTATTATCTACTTCATTATTCTTTTTTTTTTTTTTTTTTGCTTTGTCGCTGTCTCCCGCGTTTGCGAGGTAGCGCAAGGAAACAGACAAAAGAAATGGCCCAACCCACCCCCATACACATGTATATACATACATCCACACACGCAAATTTACATACCTACACAGCTTTCCATGGTTTACCCCGGACGTTTCACATGCCTTGATTCAATCCACTGACAGCACGTCAACCCCGTTATACCACATCGATCCAATTCACTCTATTCCTTGCCCTCCTTTCACCCTCCTGCATGTTCAGGCCCCGATCACACAAAATCTTTTTCACTCCATCTTTCCACCTCCAATTTGGTCTCCCACTTCTCCTCGTTCCCTCCACCTCCGACACATATATCCTCTTGGTCAATCTTTCCTCACTCATTCTCTCCATGTGCCCAAACCATTTCAAAACACCCTCTTCTGCTCTCTCAACCACGCTCTTTTTATTTCAACACATCTCTCTTACCCTTACGTTACTTACTCGATCAAACCACCTCACACCACACATTGTCCTCAAACATCTCATTTCCAGCACATCCATCCTCCTGCGCACAACGCTATCCATAGCCCTCGCCTCGCAACCATACAACATTGTTGGAACCACTATTCCTTCAAACATACCCATTTTTCCTTTCCGAGATAATGTTCTCGACTTCCACACATTCTTCAAGGCTCCCAGGATTTTCGCCCCCTCCCCCACCCTATGATCCACTTCCGCTTCCATGGTTCCATCCTCTGCCAGATCCACTCCCAGATATCTAAAACACTTTACTTCCTCCACTTTTTCTCCAATCAAACTTACCTCCCAATTGACTTGACCCTTAACCCTACTGTACCTAATAACCTTGCTCTTATTCACATTTACTCTTAACTTTCTTCTTTCACACACTTTACCAAACTCAGTCACCAGCTTCTGCAGTTTCTCACATGAATCATCCACCAGCACTGTATCATCAGCGAACAACAACTGACTCACTTCCCAAGCTCTCTCATCCCCAACAGACTTCATACTTGCCCCTCTTTCCAAAACTCTTGCATTCACCTCCCTAACAACCCCATCCATAAACAAATTAAACAACCATGGAGACATCACACACCCCTGCCGCAAACCTACATTCACTGAGAACCAATCACTTTCCTCTCTTCCTACACGTACACATGCCTTACATCCTCGATAAAAACTTTTCACTGCTTCTAACAACTTGCCTCCCACACCATATATTCTTGATACCTTCCACAGAGCATCTCTATCAACTCTATCATATGCCTTCTCCAGATCCATAAATGCTACATACAAATCTATTTGCTTTTCTAAGTATTTCTCACATACATTCTTCAAAGCAAACACCTGATCCACACAACCTCTACCACTTCTGAAACCACACTGCTCTTCCCCAATCTGATGCTCTGTACATGCCTTCACCCTCTCAATCAATACCCTCCCACATAATTTACCAGGAATACTCAACAAACTTATACCTCTGTAATTTGAGCACTCACTCTTATCCCCTTTGCCTTTGTACAGTGGCACTATGCACGCATTCATTTTTCTTATAGTATGTATTATATACTTCACTATTTTTCTGTAATGTGTATTATCTACTTCAATATTTCTTTATATTGCGTATTGTCTACTTCAATATCTAATTATTTCTTTATACTGTGTATTATCTACTTCATTATCTTATATATTTTGTCTTATCTACATCATTATTTCTTTAAAAGGTATATTATCTATTTCATTATTTCTATATATTGTATATCATCTACTTCATTATTTCTTTATATTGTGTATTATCTACTTCATTATTTTTCTGTATCATTTATCTTCTACTTCAATATTTCTTTATATTGCCAATTATCTACTTCAATATTTCTTTATATTGCCTATTATCTACTTCAATATTTCTTAATATTGCCTATTATCTACTTCAATATTTCTTTATATTCTGGAGTATCTAATTATCATTTCTTTATATTGTGTATTATCTACTGCATTATTATATATTTTTTGTATTATTTAAATCATTATTTCTTTATACTGTATATCATCTACTATATCATTTCTTTATACTGTATATCATCTACTTAATCATTTCTATATATTGTGTATTATCTGTTTCATTATTTCTATACATTATTTAGTATCTACTCCAATATTTCTTTTTATTCTACATTATTTACTTCATTACATCGATAGACTATGTATTATCTACTTCAATATCTTTTTATATTGTGTATCATCTACATGATTTGTCGTTATATAATGTATTATTTACTTCATAATTTCTTCATATTATGTATTATCTACTTCAATAACTCTACATTTTGTATCATCTACTTCAATGTTTCTGTATATTGTATATTGTCTACTTCATTATTTCTTTCTGTTATGTATTATCTACTTTCATATTTCTTTATATTGTGTATTATCTACTTCATTATTTCTATATACTATATATTATTTACTTCATTAAGTCTTTATATTGAGCGTTACCTTCATCAGTACTTTTATATATTAGTCTATATATTGTATATTCTCTATTTGATTATTTTTTTATATTGTCCATTATCTACTTCATTGTTTCTTTATATTGCGTATTCTCTACTTAATTATTTCTTAATATTATATATTATCTACTGCAATATTTCTTTATATTATCTACTATCTACTTCATTATTTCTTTATATTTTGTATTATCTACTTTTTTATTTCTTTATATTATTCATTATCTATTTCAGTATCTCTTTATATTGTTATTATCTTCTTCATTATTTCTTTATATTGTGTACTATTAACTTCAATGTTTTTTATTATACATTATCCACTTCATTTTTTTCTATATTGTGTATTATCTACTTCAGTATTTCTTTATATTCTGAATTATCTTCTTCAATACTTCTTTATATTGTGTATTATCTACTTCATTTTTCTTATATTATATATCATCTACTTTATTACTTCTTTATATGATGTGTTATCTACAATATTTATTTTATGTGGTGTATTATCTTCTTCATTATTTCTTGATATTATGTATTATCTACTTCATTGTTTCTTTATCATGTATTATCTACTTCAATACTTCTTAGTATTATGTATTATCTACTTCATTGTTTCTTTATTATGTATTATCTACTTCAATACTTCTTAGTATTATGTATTATCTACTTCATTGTTTCTTTATCATGTATTGTCTACTTCAATACTTCTTAATATTATGTATTATCTACTTCATTGTTTCTTTATTATGTATTGTCTACTTCAATACTTCTTAATATTATGTATTATCTACTTCATTGTTTCTTTATTATGTATTGTCTACTTCAATACTTCTTAATATTATGTATTATCTACTTCATTGTTTCTTTATTATGTATTGTCGACTTCAATACTTCTTAATGTTATGTATTATCTACTTCATTGTTTCTTTATTATGTATTATCTACTTCATTGTTTCTTTATTATGTATTGTCTACTTCAATACTTCTTAATATTATGTATTATCTACTTCATTGTTTCTTTATTATGTATTGTCTACTTCAATACTTCTTAATATTATGTATTATCTACTTCATTGTTTCTTTATTATGTATTGTCTACTTCAATACTTCTTAATATTATGTATTATCTACTTCATTGTTTCTTTATTATGTATTGTCTACTTCAATACTTCTTAATATTATGTATTATCTACTTCATTGTTTCTTTATTATGTATTGTCTACTTCAATACTTCTTAATATTATGTATTATCTACTTCATTGTTTCTTTATTATGTATTGTCTACTTCAATACTTCTTAATATTATGTATTATCTACTTCATTGTTTCTTTATTATGTATTGTCTACTTCAATACTTCTTATATTATGTATTATCTACTTCATTGTTTCTTTATTATGTATTGTCTACTTCAATACTTCTTAATATTATGTATTATCTACTTCATTGTTTCTTTATTATGTATTGTCTACTTCAATACTTCTTAATATTATGTATTATCTACTTCATTGTTTCTTTATTATGTACTGTCTACTTCAATACTTCTTAATATTATGTATTATCTACTTCATTGTTTCTTTATAATGTACTGTCTACTTCAATACTTCTTAATATTATGTATTATCTACTTCATTGTTTCTTTATTATGTATTGTCTACTTCAATACTTCTTAATATTATGTATTATCTACTTCATTGTTTCTTTATTATGTATTGTCTACTTCAATACTTCTTAATATTATGTATTATCTACTTCATTGTTTCTTTATTATGTATTGTCTACTTCAGTACTTCTTAATATTATTTATTATCTACTTCATTGTTTCTTTATTATGTATTGTCTACTTCAATACTTCTTAATATTATGTATTATCTACTTCATTGTTTCTTTATGTATTGTCTACTTCAATACTTCTTAATATTATGTATTATCTACTTCATTGTTTCTTTATTATGTATTGTCTACTTCAATACTTCTTAATATTATGTATTATCTACTTCATTGTTTCTTTATTATGTATTGTCTACTTCAATACTTCTTAATATTATGTATTATCTACTTCATGTTATTTGTTGTTTGTTAGGTTTAACGGCCATCGACCTATGAGGAAGGTCATTAGGCCTGCAACCCTATTCAATGTATGACTGAGGTCATCATTCCTGAATACCTATTAAAAAATATGTATATATGTGATTTTGATATAATGATAATAAAGATAAATAATGATAATAAAAATATGTAATGGAAATAAAAGATTTGTGGGTATTGGTCCGACATGGCGGTAAATACCACCCCGTCGGTACAGTATCCACGGTTGTATTTTAACCAAGAATGCGAGAAGATAGGACAGGTTAGAGACAGGCTTCCACCATGACATGCACACAGAATAGATAGTTAGTCGGAGGTCCGCTGACTCAACACCATGACGCAGCCGACCCGGAGGATGACCACCTCCCTCCGAGGCCGACCGCCTGATAAATGGACATATCCACCCACCACCATGCGACCAGCCCAAGTAGGAGGAGCCGCACACCAAGCCGACTCCGCCACAGAGGAGAATCCATGAACCACCTTACATCATCTTGATTAATTCTATTTATCTGAGGAAGATCATCAGTTTGTTAATAGTTCTCTGGTTATCCCCGAGTACATTAATAATGTTAAAGGAAATGTTTTGGTTGATGTGGTAATTTAAAAATTTTCATCTATATTGTTCATATCTCTTGCATTTCAGCAGTAAATGCTCTATTGTTGATATTTGTTTGCACTGTTGGCATACGGGTGGGAAGCTTTTGGTCATGTATGGCTGCAGGTGGGTGGTGTACGTACAGTTCATTGTGAGGCGGGCCAGCACGATCTCTTCTGTTCTGTTCTTACGGTATGAGGTCGGCCAGTCTGCCACTTCTTGCTTGTATTTCTTGTTGATGGTCAGGTTGGTCTACTGACTCTGCCACAGAAGATGGACTGATCTCTTCCACAAGGAAAGGCAGGAGCCCAGCTCCCGAGGGATCGGAACGACCTCCTCGAGTTCTGAGGTCGACTTAGCCAAGCTGTCTGCCTGCTCATTGTTGCCGTATATATTGCAATGACCAGCCAGCCAGGCACCCAGATCAAGACGATATCTTTATCACATGAATGTAGTTGATTGATAATATTGCCCTGTAACTCACAGGACTCTGTTTATTCACAGTCTATTGCTTAATGAGCGAAAAGAGAATCAGAAAAAAATTATGGCTTTACTGTGATTTGAATTAATTATGTAGTCTGTGGCTCGATCAATGGCAAACAATTCAGCGCAAAATACGGATGTATGGTTCGGCAAGCGATATTGAGGGCACACTCCATCGACCATAAACTTGCGCCCACACATTCATCCATCTTGGAGCCATCAGTGTAGAAGTGAACATACGATCAGTGATCAATGATGACCTGACGAAAACGCTGGTGTACCTCGCTCTCCGATGTATGTGCTTTTTTGGTTGGTAGCCAGCTCGTCTTTATGTTAATTTTAGAACCCTCGCAGGGGGGTAAGGAATTCTTAACCAGCGAGTCCACTTCATTCACTTTAATACCAGAGTTCTCAGTGAGGGAGTGTATTCTGACGGCTAGGGGCCTGACGCCTCTGTTGACGAGCTGTGAACATTCCAGAATGAGGCGACGATCAGTTGTATTGTTCCTCCTGACCATCAGAATATCGCGTTGCCACGACAGGATCTCACGTCTTAGCCGGAGAGGAGGTACATGGACCTCAACTTCCAATCGTGGAACTCTGGTACAGGTTACGGCTCAGAGACACATTTGCAAACATTTATTCTGTATCACATCCAACCTCCTCAGGGTATACTCGCTCTCCGAAGCACACACCTGAGAGCCATAGTCTAATTTAGATCTAATTAGAGACTTATAAATCATTAATAAAGATCTTCTGTCGACTCCCCAGAAGGAACCCGGAAGGCATTTAAGAACATTTAATCTCTTAATGCAGTTTGTTACTAGATAGTCAACATGACTTTTCCAATTAAGTCTTTTATCAAAATCTAAGCCTAGGAATTTAACTGTATTTCGAAATAGGATCGGGCTGTTGTCTAACGTTAAAAGTAAATTCGGGATATAATTTTTCGGGTGAAGACAACCACGATACTTTTGTTGGGTGAGAACTTAAATCCCCACAGTAGCGCCCAACTATGAACGGACTCAAGCGCAGCTTGGACCCGCTCAGCCGAAAATTGTGCGCCAGGCGAAGATGTGCCATAGCGCACAATCATCAGCATGAAGTGAGTATTTAAGATCTCGCGGGACGCAACCTGGAGACATATTATCATTAATCATAATATGAAATAATGTTGGGCTCAGAACGCTGCCTTGAGGCACTCCATTCTCTTGGACAAATGTGTCCGAAGTGACATTGAGTGCTGTAAGTTTCACAGCAAAAGTTCTATTATTAAAAAAAGAAAAAAATATATTGAATATGGGTAAATAGCCTCTTACACCAAAAGCATAAAGTTTGCTTAAAATTCCGTTTCGCCATGTCATGTCGAAGGCTTTTTGTAAATCTGAAAATACAGCAACCAAAAAACGCACTTTACTAAATGACTCTAAGATGGAATGTTGTTGATGTATTAAATGATCCAATGTGCTTCTGTCACGAAGGAAAGCACACTGTTGATAATATAATAAGTCCTTCGACTTTAACAAAAAAAAAGTAGTCTTCTGTTAACCATTCTCTCTATGACCTTACAAATGCAGCTCGTGAGCGCAATAGATCGAAACGAATTTATATTCGTAAGGCGTCCAGAACCTTTTGGGATGGGGATGACGTGCGCAAAGTGCCATGAGTTTGGAAACGTTCGAGACGTCCAAATCTCATTGTACAATGCTAACAACTTACTCAGGTTAGCCTGACTACGGTGCTGGATCATCCCATAAGTGATCCCGCTGGGTCCCGGGCTCGAACCTTTACAGGATTTCAGGGCAAAAAGCAGTTCTTTCATTGTAGATGTTTTGTTATAATCATAAGTATCTTCTGTGGCAAAGTCTGGTAACTGCAGCTCGGCCTGGCGCTTGCTTGTGGTGTAGGAATCGTGGATTGTAACTGGCCGAGCTGCTCGTTCCTGTGAATCTGCTGGCGAGTGTGTTGGCCATGTCCACCGCGTCGTCGATGACTTGATCTTGGTGCTGGATTTGCGGGGGAAGTGGCGGCTTGTATTTTCTTTTGATTTTATTGATTGTGGACCAGACCTGACTTATTGGTGTATCCTTGTTCACTGTAGTGACAAAGCCGAGCCAGGAGTCTCGTTGGGCTTGTTTGATAGTTCTTCTTGCCTGAGCCTCGCACGTTTGTATGTAGTAAAGTTATTATCTGAAGGCTCGTTGTCGAGATTCCTGTATCTCCTATTGCGTTCACGCTATGCATTTCGGCAATCTGGTGTCCACCAAGGAACTCTGTGCTTCGTGGATATTGTAGAAACCTTAGGTATAAAGTTGTCAGCAGCCCTCAGTATGGTGGAAGTAACCTTGAGGACTTTTGCATCAATGTCACCACCGGATATATCAAGGACGGCTTGCCTTGTAAATGACATCCAGTCTGCTTTCTTATAGTTAAATTTAGGCGGAGACGAGACGGGTTGGTAATAATGTCGCATGAATAAGAAAAACAGATCGGGAAATGGTCACTTCCCAGGGAGTCGTCATAAATACCCCAGGTGATGATGTCGTTATGTATATCCGACAATGACAAGGATAAATCAATTGCTGAGGTATTGCCAGTTCGGTCATCTACACGAGTTCCACTACCATCGTTCAGAAGAGTGAGGTTGGCATCGATCATGAAATTAACCATTTGTTCCCCCCTGGCGTCTGCCCGGATACTTCCTCACTGATAATGAACAATGAAGTCTCCTAAAACTACTTTACGGTGAGGTAATTGATAACAAGCAAATTTAACTCATCATTATCAAGTGCACTGGAACCGGAACAATGTGTTGAACAGATGGCCGGCCAGGTACGTGTTATCAAAGTTTACTCTACATGCGACAGCGTCTAGAGTAGAATTCAAAGTTACTCCTGTGTGGGATGAACTTTGGTGTATATAGATAGCTACCCCACGATTCTCGTCTCTTCTATACGAGTGATAGCTATCTAAAATGGAACAGTCTTCGACTGTGCCGTTGAGAAGGGTCTCCTGTAAACAGATCACGGCTGGCCTATACAATGCAAGCAACAGTTGTTGTTGTGCTTGCTTATACCTAAGGCCTCTACAATTCCACTGGACGATATTGACCGTGCTGGTTTAAGAGTTATTCAACCGACCAGTTTTCTTAGCCCGTTTATGTCGGGACTTGGGCGAGTCCTCAGGGGAACATAAACGGTCCCTGGAAGTGGAATTTCTGGCCTCCATCCATTCTATGTCCTCCAGCGAAGTGAACCTGTGAACCGCAGACCTCTTTGGTGGAGGTACTGGTACGATGACGTGCGACATAGTTTTCACAAGTTTAGTTAAGTTTAAAGATCCGTTAGTTTTGCTCTTTTTCTTATCTTTAGGACGGGGAGAGGATGTCAGGTTGGCATAGGATTTGTTGTGGGCTTTGGTTGGAGAATTAGGTGTAGAGTTAGATGAAGCTGGGTTCCTGTTACTGACTGTCGACGTGTCACAAGGAGTCTGCGTCGAGATTGTTCGCATAACCGGCTTACATTTCAGAGCCGACGCGTAGGATTCATTAGGTTTAGGAGTCTCACGAGACTCCTTAACCCTCCTCCTAGCCTCGCCATATGAGATGTTATTTTGCGTCTTAACTGTGCACACTTCTTTCTCAAACTGGAACCGGGGACAGGCCCGGTCCCAGCTTGGGTGGTTGCCATCACAGTTGACACACAACATCCTGTTGCTCGCACACTCCTCCGCAGTATGACCCTCCTCAGCACACTTCCCGCATCTTGCACAATGGGTGCAAGACTTGAAAGAGTGACCAAACTTCTGGCATTGAAAACAACGTAGGGGATTCGGGATATATGGACGAACTTGACAACGCATGTAACCAATCGAGATGTTATCCGGTAGATGAGATTATCCGAATGTTAGATTTATCAGGGGAGTTTTACATCGTTCGCCATTGATAAATCTAGTGATGAACCTGGCAGCGATAACGTCCTCGTTTGCCAGTTCCTCCACAATGTCGTCCTCTGACATATCCATGACATCAGTGCAGTAGATGACTCCACTGTATGAGTTTATGGAAACGGGTATAGAGAGCACAATATCATAAGTATGGAACGTGATCAACTTTAGCATTTCTGCCACCTGATTCGTTAATTTTACTTTAACCAACAAGTCACCACTAGCCAGTTTCCATGCCGTTACAACAGGCCCAGACCATCCATCAATGACCTTCCTGATTAGGAAGGGATTCAGGGAGGCGAGGGTCATTGCTCCGGTCGCATGGGCCAAAACGGAATCAGCATTTTTACTTTCGATAGAAGGTCCGTCACCACTACCGCCTAAGGGGGAAGTGGATGGCTTACCTGGATCCATCCTATAGGGGCCTAACCCCAAAGTTTGGGGTGGCAAACCACCCCAAACAGTGGGAAAAAAAACTAGCTACCCCCCCCCAAAAAAAAATCAGGCAATTGTTTTATGCAGAAAAAATTTTCATGACAGAGCCGGTCGCACAAAGGCCAGGCGGAGTTCTCGTGCGGACACCGGTCAGTGAGATATCAATTTTACATAAAACAACCTTATCAAAGATACTGATGAACAATTTTACATAAAACAACCTTATCAAAGATACTGATGAATAATTTTACATAAAACAACCTTATCAAAGATACTGATGAACAATTTTACATAAAACAACCTTATCAAAGATACTGATGAACAATTTTACATAAAACAACCTTATCAAAGATACTGATGAACAATTTTACATAAAACAACCTTATCAAAGATACTGATGAACAATAACTTTACAAATAAAATCTTCAAAACAAAGCAAGGGTAGCGACAACGCAGGGGGGATTAGCTACAGCCTACCTCTGAAAGACGACAGCAGCTCAGTACACGTCGGTAGCTGGGGGGCGACTGCTCGATCGCACTGATCTACTTAATTCATTATGTCGTATCATCAAGTATCATATACTTCAAGATTTGGTTATATGTATTATTTCCATCACTATTTCATTATATTGTGAATGATCTACTTCATTATTTCTTTACATTATGCATTATCTACTTGAATATTTCTTTATATTGAGTATTTTCTACATCATTATTTCTTCATACTATATAGTATTATCTATTCAGATATTTCTTTACATTATGCAAAATCTACTTCATTATTTCTTTATTTTATGTAAAATCTCCTTCAATATTTCTTTATATTATTATCTACAACAATATTTCTTTGTATTGTGTAATATCTACTTCATTATTTCTATATACTATGCATTATCTTCTTCATTTTTTCTTTATATTATGTATTATCTACCTCAATATTTCTTTATATTGTACATTATCCACTTCATTTTTTCATTATATTAGGTATTATCTACTTCATTATTTTTAAATGATATATTGTCTACTTCAGTATTTCTTTAGATTGTGTATCATCTACTTCATTATTTCTTTATATTATGTATTATGTACTTCAATATTTCTTTAGATTGTGTATTATCTACTTAATTAGTCCTTTATATTGTGTATTATATACTTCAGTATTTTTAAATGATATATTGTCTACTTCAGTATTTCTTTAGATTGTGTATTATCTACTTCAATATTTCTTTTATATTCCATATTATCTACTCCATTATTTCTCTATATTCCATATTATCTACTCCATTATTTCTCTATATTCCATATTATCTACTCCATTATTTCTCTATATTCCATATTATCTACTCCATTATTTCTCTATATTCCATATTATCTACTCCATTATTTCTCTATATTCCATATTATCTACTCCATTATTTCTCTATATTCCATATTATCTACTTCAATATTTCTTTTATATTCCATATTATCTACTCCATTATTTCTCTATATTCCATATTATCTACTCCATTATTTCTCTATATTCCATATTATCTACTCCATTATTTCTCTATATTCCATATTATCTACTCCATTATTTCTCTATATTCCATATTATCTACTCCATTATTTCTCTATATTCCATATTATCTACTCCATTATTTCTCTATATTCCATATTATCTACTTCAATATTTCTTTTATATTCCATATTATCTACTCCATTATTTCTCTATATTCCATATTATCTACTCCATTATTTCTCTATATTCCATATTATCTACTTCAATATTTCTTTTATATTCCATATTATCTACTCCATTATTTCTCTATATTCCATATTATCTACTTCATTATTTCTTTATATTATTATCTACAACAATATTTCTTTGTATTGTGTAATATCTACTTCATTATTTCTTTTATATTCCATATTATCTACTCCATTATTTCTCTATATTCCATATTATCTACTTCAATATTTCTTTTATATTCCATATTATCTACTCCATTATTTCTCTATATTCCATATTATCTACTCCATTATTTCTCTATATTCCATATTATCTACTCCATTATTTCTCTATATTCCATATTATCTACTTCAATATTTCTTTTATATTCCATATTATCTACTCCATTATTTCTCTATATTCCATATTATCTACTCCATTATTTCTCTATATTCCATATTATCTACTCCATTATTTCTCTATATTCCATATTATCTACTTCAATGTTTCTTTACATCTTGTATTTTGTACTTCAAAACTTCTTTATATAGTGCATTATCTACTTCAATATTTCTTTAGATTGTGTATCATCTACTTCATTATTCTTTATATTGTGAATTAACTACTTCATTATTTCTTTTATATTCCATATTATCTACTCCATTATTTCTCTATATTCCATATTATCTACTTCAATGTTTCTTTACATCTTGTATTTTGTACTTCAAAACTTCTTTATATTGTGTATTATCTACTTCACTATTTCTTTACATTATGTATTATCTACTTCAATATTTCTTTTATATTCCATATTATCTACTTCAATATTTCTTTAGATTGTGTATCATCTACTGCATTGTGTCTTTATATTGTGTATTATCTACTTCAATATTTCTTTTATATTCCATATTATCTACTTCAATATTTCTTTTATATTCCATATTATCTACTTCAATGTTTCTTTATACTGTGCATTATCTACTTCAATATTTCTTTTACATTATGTATTATCTACTTCAATATTTCTTTATATTCCATATTATCTACTCCATTATTTCTCTATATTCCATATTATCTACTTCAATGTTTCTTTACATCTTGTATTTTGTACTTCAAAACTTCTTTATATAGTGCATTATCTACTTCAATATTTCTTTTATATTCCATATTATCTACTCCATTATTTCTCTATATTCCATATTATCTACTCCATTATTTCTCTATATTCCATATTATCTACTTCAATATTTCTTTATATTCCATATTATCTACTCCATTATTTCTCTATATTCCATATTATCTACTTCAATGTTTCTTTACATCTTGTATTTTGTACTTCAAAACTTCTTTATATAGTGCATTATCTACTTCACTATCATATGTATTGTGTATTATCTTCTGCATTTTCTATATATTTTGTAAAAAATCTGCGTCATTATCTATCTATATTGTGTATCATCTACTTCATTATTCTTTATATTGTGAATTAACTACTTCATTATTTTTTCATTTTGTGTATCATCTACTGCATTGTGTCTTTATATTGTGTATTATCTGCTTCAATATTTCTTTTATATTCCATATTATCTACTCCATTATTTCTCTATATTCCATATTATCTACTCCATTATTTCTCTATATTCCATATTATCTACTTCAATATTTCTTTTATATTCCATATTATCTACTTCAATATTTCTTTATATTGTCTATTATCTACTTCATTGTTTCTTTATGTTGTGTATTATCTCATTTATTATTTCTTTATACTTTGCCTTATCTACTTCAATATTTTATATCATATTGTATACTTTATCATTTCTATATATTGTGTATTATCTACTTCCTTTTTTTCTCTATATTCTATATTATGTACTTCAATATTTCTTTATATTGTGCGTCATCTGCTTTATTATTTCTTTATTTTGTATATCATTAAATTTTTTCTTTATTGTTATATCTACTTAAATTTTTTTATTTGATTATTACTCTATTTTTTTATATTTATATTACTTCATTTCTTTTTGGGTTTATTTCTACTTCTTTTATTTTTGATTGTTTTTTTTTTCTTCATATTTTTTTATTTGTGTTTTCTACTCCTATTTTTTTAAATTTGTATTTCTACTTAATTTTTCTTTATATTCCATATTATTACTCATTATTTTTTATTATATTACTATCAATGTTTTTTAATCTTTAATTTTTTTATTCAAATTCTTTTTATAGTGATTATCTACTTACATCATTGTATTGTGTTTATTTTCTCATTTTTTTTTATTTTTAAAAAATTGGTTTTTATTATATTGTGTATATCTACTTCTTTTTCTTTATTGTGTTTAAACTCTTCATATTTTTTTTTTGTGTATATTCCCATTTTCTTTTTTTGGATTATTTCTTAATTTTCTTTATTTTGATTAAATTATTTCTTATTTTAAATTTATTGTTTTAAATATTAAATTTTTCAAAAATTTTGTGTATTATTCTTATTATTTCTTTTACCCCAAATTTATTTACTTCATTCTTATATTGAAAATTCAAACCCCTTTATTTTTTATTTTATATTACCCACTTCTTTTCTTAATTTAAATTATTTTTCATTATTTTTTTATTTTTTTGTATTATTTTATTTATTTCCGTATATTTCATTTATCTTTCCTTTTTTTATATATTTATTAGGGAAAGAATATTCCCCCGTATTCCCCGCGTGTCGTAGAAGGCGATAAAAGGGAAGGGGGGGGGGGTGGAAAAAACTCCCCCTTTTTTTTTTTTTTTTTTTTAAATTTTAAAAGAAGGAAGAGAGAAGAGGTCCAGGGGAGGATATTCCTCAAGGCCCAGTCCTTGTTCTTAACGCTACCTCGCTATCGCGGGAAATAGCGAATAGTATGAAAAAAAAAAAAAAGAAAAAAAAAAAAAAAAAAATATATATATATATATATATATATATATATATATATATATATATATATATATATATATATATATATATATATATATATATATATATATATATATATATTCCTATGAGTCCACGGGGAAAATGAAACACGATAAGTTCCCAAGTTCACTTTCGTGTAATAATCACATCATCAGAGGAGACACAAGAGAGAAATATAACAGTCAGTTGATATACATCGACAAGACGAAGCTAGGACGCCGGTTGGTAAACATGTGATTGTCCACGACATACAACATACAACGTCAATCTTGCTATGATGTGTCCTGACATAACAATGTTGCTATAATGTGTTCTGACATACCAATCTTGCTATAATGTGTCCTGACATACCAATCTTCATATGATGTGTCTTGACACACCATTCTTGCTATAATGTGTCCTAACATAACAAACCTGCTATAATGTGTTCTGACATACCAATCTTGCTATAATGTATCCTGATATACCAATCTTCATATGATGTGTCTTGACACACCATTCTTGCTATAATGTGTCCTAACATAACAAACCTGCTATAATGTGTCCTTACATACCAATCTTGCTATAATGTGTCCTGACATTCCAATCTTGCTATAATATGTTCTGACGTACCAATCTTGCTAAAATGTGTCCTGACATATCAAACCTACTATAATTTGTTCTGACAAACCAATCTTAATATAATGTGTTCTGACATTCCAATCTTGCTATAATGTGTCCTGACACACCAAACTTGCTATAATGTGTTTTAACATACCTATCTTACTATTATGTGTCCTGTCATACCAATCTTGCTATAATAAATCCTGACATACCAATCTTGCTATGATGTGCTCTGACATAACAAGCCTGCCATAATGTGTTATGACATTCCAATCTTGCTATGATGTGTCCTGACATACCAAACTTGCCATAATGTGTCTTGACTTACCAATCTTGCTATAATGTGTCCTGACATAACATATCTTGCTTAAATGTGTGCTGACATACCAGTCTTTCTATAATGTAATCTGACATACCAATCTTGCTATAATACCAAACCAGCTATAATGTGGTCTGACATCCCAATCTAGCTATGATGTATTCTGATATGCCAAACGCACTATGATGTGTCCTGACATACCAGTCTTGCTATGTGTCCTGCCATACCAATCTTGCTATAATGTGTCCTGACATACCAGTCTTGCTATGAAGTGTCCTGACATACCAATCTTGCTATAAGGTAATCTGACATACCGATCTTGCTATAATGTATCCTGACATACCGATCGTGCTTTAAGGTAATCTGACATACCGATCTTGCTGTAATGTATCCAGACATACCGATCGTGCTATAACGTGTTCTGATATACCAAGCCTGCTATAATGTGCCCTGACATACCAATCTTGCTGTGAAATGTTCAGACCAACCAATCTTACTCTAATGTGGTCTAACATACCAAACTTGCTATAATCTATCCTGACATACCAATCTTGCTATAATGTATTCTGACATACCAATCTTGCTATGATGTGTTCTGATATACCAAACCTGTCATAACGTCCTGACATACCAATCATGCTATGATATGTCCTGACATACGAAACCTCTCATAATGTGTCCTGACATATCAATCTTGCCATAATGTGTCATGGCATGCCAATCTTCCTATAATGCGTCGTGACATACCGATCTTGCTATAATGTATTCTGACATACCAATCTTGGTATAATGTGTTCTGACATACCAAACCTTCTATAATGTGTTCTGACATACCAAACCTGCTATAATGTGTCCTGACATACCAATATTGCTATGCTGTGTCCTGACATACCAATCTTGCTATAATGTGTCCTAACATATCAAACTTGCTATAATGTGTCCTAACATACCAAACCTCCCATAATGTGGTCTGACATACCAATTTTGCAATAATGTGTCCTGACGTACCAATCTTGCTGTAATGTGTCCTGACATACCAAACCTTCCATGACGTGTTCTGACATACCAATCTTGCTATAATGTGTTCTGACATACCAATCATGCTAAAATGTATTTGACATACCAAACCTGCTGTATCATTTCTGAAATACCAATCTTGCTATTGTGTGTTCTGACATACCAAACCTGCCATACTGTCCTGACATACCAATCATGCTATGATGTGTTCTAACGTACCAAACTTGCCATAATGTGTCCTGACATACCAATCTTGCTGTAATGAGTCCTGACATACCAATCTTTCTATGATGTGTTCAGAAATACCAATCTTGTTATAATGTAATCTGACATACCAATCTTGCTATAATGTGTTCTAATAATCAAAAGTGTTATAATGTGTCCAGACATACCAGTCTTGCTATAATGTGTCCTGACATAAAAATCTTGCTACACTGTAATCTGACATACCAAACCTGCTATGATGTGTTCTGACGTGCCAACCCTGCTAAAATGTGTGCTGACATACCAGTCTTGCTATAATGTGTGCTGACATACCAATCTTGCTATAATGTGTCCTGATATACCATTCTTGATATAATGTGTCCTGACATACCAATCTTCCTATAAGGTATCCTGACATACTAGTCTTGCTATAATGTGTCCTGACATACCAATCTTGCTATAATGTGTCTTGGCATACCAGTCTTACTATAATATGTCTTCACAAACCAAAACTGCTATAATATTTCTTGACATACCAATCTTGCTCAAATATGCACTAACATAACAATCTTACAATAATGTGTCCTAACATACCAGTCGCGCTATAATGTGTCCTGACATACCACGCCTGCTTATGTGTCCTGACATACCAAACCTGCTATAATGTGTCCTGACATACAAATCTTGCTATAATGTGTCCTGACATACCAATCATGCTAAAATGTGTTCTGACATACCAAACCTGCACATAATGTCTTGACATACCAAACTTGCTATGATGTGTTCTGACATACCAAACCTGCACATAACGTCTTGACATACCAAACTTGCTATAATGAGTACTGGCATACCAATCTTTCTATAATGTGTTCTGAAATACCAATCTTGTTATAATGAAATCTGACATACCAATAACGCTATAATGTGTTCTAATAATCAAAACTCTTATAATGTGTCCAGACATACCAATCTTGCTATACTGTAATCTGACATACCAAACTTGCTATGATGTCTTCTGACGTGCCAAACCAGCTAAAATGTGTGCTGACATAACAATCTTGCTATAATGTGTGCTGACATACCAATCTTGCTGTAATGTGTCCTGATATACCATTCTTGATATAATGTGTCCTGACATACTAATCTTCACCAAACCTGATCTAATATTTCTTAACATACCAATCTTGCTATAATATGCACTAACATACCAATCTTACAATAATGTGTCCTAACATACCAACCTCGCTACAATGTGACCACTTCTGCTTATGTGTCCTGACATACCAAGCCTGCTATAATTTGTCCTGACATACCAATCTTGCTATAATGTGTGCTGACATACCAATCTTCCTATGATGTGTCCTGACATACAAAACCTGCCATAATATCTTGACATATCAAACTTGCTATGATGTGTTCGGACATAACAAACCAGCCATAATATGTCCTGACATGCCAATCTTGCTATAATGTGTCCTGACATACCAATCTTGCTACAATGTTGCCTGACATACCAATCTCGCTATAATGTGTCCTTATATACCAGTCTTCCTATAATGTGTCCTGCCATGCCAATCTTGCTATAATGTATCCTGACATACTAGTCTTGCGAAAATGTGTCCTGACATACCAATCTTGCTATAATGTGTCCTGGCATACCAGTCTTACTATAATGTGTCCTCACAAACCAAACCTGCTATAATATGTCTTGACATACCAATCGTGCTATAATATGAACTAACATACCAATCTTGCAATAATATGTCCTGACGTACCACTCCTGCATATATATCCTGATATACCAAACCTACTGTAATGTGTCCTGACATACAAATCTTGCTATAATGTGTGCTGACATACCAATCTTACTATGATGTGTTCTGACATACCAATTTTCCTAAAATGTGCTTGACATACCAAACCTGCTATAATATGTCCTAACATACCAATATTTCTATAATGTATTCTGAAACACCAATCTTCCTATGATGTGTCTTGACATGCCAAACCTGCCATAATGTCCTGACATACCAAACTTGCTATGATGTGTTCTGATATGCCAAACCTGCCATAATGTGTCCTGACATGCTAGTCTTGCTATAATGTGTCCTGACATACCAATCTTACTATAATGTGTTCTGACATACCAATCTTGCTAGAATGTGTGCTGACATACCAATCTTGCAAGAATGTGTTCTGACATACCAAACCTGCTAGAATGTGTCGTGATATACCAAACTAGCTATAATGTGTTCGGACATACCAAACCTGCTATGATGTGTCCAGACATATCAGTCTTGCTGTAATGTGTCCTGACATACCAAACTTGCTATAATGTGTCCTGACTTACCAATCTTCCTATAATGTGTCCTGACATAACAATCTTGCTATAATGTTTCCTAACATAACAGTCCTGCTATAATGCGTCCTAACATTCCAATCTTGCTATTATGTGGCCTGACATGCAAATCTTGCTATAATGTGGCCTGATATGCCGATCTTGCTATAACATCTTACATACCAATCTCCCTAAAATGTGTCCTGACATACCAAACCTGGTATGATTTGTTCTGATATACTAATCTGGCCATAATGTGTCATGTCATGTCTTCCTATAATGTGTCATGACACACCAAACCTGCTATAATGTGTCCTGACATACCAATCATGCTATAATGTGTCCTGATATACAGAACATGCTATAATGTATCCTGACGTACTAATCTTGCTATGATGTGTCCTGACATACTAATCCTACTTTACTGTGACCTGACATACCAATGCTGCCATAATGTGTCCTGACATACTAAACCTGATATAATGTGTGCTGACATCCCTATCTTGCTATAATGCATCCTGACATATAAATCTTCCTATGATGTGTACTGACATACCAAACCGGCTATAATGTGGATTGACATACCAATCTTCCTATAATGTGTTCAGACATACCAACCTATCATAATGTGTCGTCGTGGTATACCAATCTAGCTATAATGTGTCCTGATATACCAGTCTTCCTATAATTTGTCCTGATATACCAATCTTGCTATAATGTGTTCTGATATACCAATCTTGCTATAATGTACCCTGACCTACTAATCTTGCTATAATGTGTTCTGATATACCATAACTGCTGTAATATGTTCTTACATACCAATCTTGCGATGATGTGTACTGACGTGCCAAATCTGCTATAATGTGTCCTGACATACCAATCTTGCTATAATGTGTCCTGACATACCAATCTTGCTTTAATGTGTGCTGACATACCAGTCTTGCTATAATGTGTCCTGACATACCAGTCTTCCTATGATGTGTACTGACAAGCCAAATCTGCTATAATATCTCCTGACATACCAATCTTTCTATGTGTCCTGATATACCAATATTGCTATAATGTGTGCTGATATAACAGCCTTACTCTAATGCGTCCTGGCATACCAATCCTACTATAATGTGTCCTGACATACAAATCTTCCTAAAATGTGCTTGAAATAACAAAGCTGCTATAATGTTTTCTGATTTATCAGTCTTCCTGTGATGTATCCTGACATATCAAACATGCCATAATGTCCAGATATACCAATCTTGCTATGATGTGTTCTAACATACTAAACCTGCCATAGTGTGTCTTGACATACCAATCTTGCTATAATGTGTACTGACATACCAATTTCTCTATAATGCGTTCTGACATCCCAATCTTGCTATAATGTAATATGACATACCAATCTTGCTGTAATGTGTTCTAATATATCAATACTATTTTAATGTGTCCAGACATGCCAATCTTGCCATAATGTGTTCTGATATATCAAAACTGTTATAATGTGTCCAGACATACCAATCTTCCTATGATGTGTCCGAACATGCCAAAGCTGCTAAAATGTGTCCTGACATACCAGTCTTGCTATGATGCGTACTGACATACCAATCTTGCTATAATGTGTCCTGATATACCAGTCTTGCTATAATGTGTCCTGACATACCAATCTTCCTATAAGGTATCCTGACATATCAGTCTTGCTGTATTGAGTCCTTATATACCAATCTTGCTATAATGTGTCCTGGCATACCAGTCTTACTATAATTTGCCCTGACAGACCAAACCTTCTATAATGTGTCTTGACATACCAGTCTTACTAAAATATGTACTGGCATACCAATCTTGCAATAATGTGTCCTGACATACTAATCTTGCTATAATGTGTCCTGACATACCAATCCTGCTTATGTGTCCTGACACACCAAACCTGCTATAATGTGCCCTAACATACCAATCTTGCTATAATGTGTGCTGACATACAAATGTTGCTATAATGTGTTCTGACATACCAATTTTGCTAAAATGTGTTTGACATACCAAACCTGCTATAATATGTCCTAACATACCAATATTTCTATAATGTATTCTGAAACACCAATCTTCCTATGATGTGTCTTGACATGCCAAACCTGCCATAATGTCCTGACATACCAAACTTGCTATGATGTGTTCTGATATGCCAAACCTGCCATAATGTGTCCTGACATGCTAGTCTTGCTATAATGTGTCCTGACATACCAATCTTACTATAATGTGTTCTGATATACCAGTCTTGCTAGAATGTGTGCTGACATACCAATCTTGCAAGAATGTGTTCTGACATACCAAACCTGCTAGAATGTGTTGTGATATACCAAACTAGCTATAATGTGTTCGGACATACCAAACCTGCTATGATGTGTCCAGACATATCAGTCTTGCTGTAATGTGTCCTGACATACCAAACTTGCTATAATGTGTCCTGACTTACCAATCTTCCTATAATGTGTCCTGACATAACAATCTTGCTATAATGTTTCCTAACATAACAGTCCTGCTATAATGCGTCCTAACATTCCAATCTTGCTATTATGTGGCCTGACATGCAAATCTTGCTATAATGTGGCCTGATATGCCAATCTTGCTATAACATCTTACATACCAATCTCCCTAAAATGTGTCCTGACATACCAAACCTGGTATGATTTGTTCTGATGTACTAATCTGGCCATAATGTGTCATGTCATGTCTTGCTATAATGTGTCATGACACATCAAACCTACTATAATGTGTCCTGACATACCAATCATGCTATAATGTGTCCTGATATACAGAACATGCTATAATGTATCCTGACATACTAATCTTGCTATGATGTGTCCTGACATACTAATCCTACTTTACTGTGACCTGACATACCAATGTTGCCATAATGCGTCCTGACATACTAAACCTGATATAATGTGTGCTGACATCCCTATCTTGCTATAATGCATCCTGACATATAAATCTTCCTATGATGTGTACTGACATACCAAACCGGCTATAATGTGGATTGACATACCAATCTTCCTATAATGTGTTCAGACATACCAACCTATCATAATGTGTCGTGGTATACCAATCTAATAATAATGTGTCCTGATATACCAGTCTTCCTATAATTTGTCCTGATATACCAATCTTGCTATAATGTGTTCTGATATACCAATCTTGCTATAATGTACCCTGACCTACTAATCTTGCTATAATGTGTTCTGACATACCATAACTGCTATAATATGTTCTTACATACCAATCTTGCGATGATGTGTACTGACGTGCCAAATCTGCTATAATGTGTCCTGACATACCAATCTTGCTATAATGTGTCCTGACATACCAATCTTGCTTTAATGTGTGCTGACATACCAGTCTTGCTATAATGTGTCCTGACATACCAGTCTTCCTATGATGTGTACTGACAAGCCAAATCTGCTATAATATCTCCTGACATACCAATCTTTCTATAATGTGTCCTGATATACCAATATTGCTATAATGTGTGCTGATATAACAGCCTTACTCTAATGCGTCCTGGCATAACAATCCTACTATAATGTGTCCTGACATACAAATCTTCCTAGAATGTGCTTGAAATAACAAAGCTGCTATAATGTTTTCTGATTTATCAGTCTTCCTGTGATGTATCCTGACATACCAAACATGCCATAATCTCCAGATATACCAATCTTGCTATGATGTGTTCTAACATACTAAACCTGCCATAGTGTGTCTTGACATCCCAATCTTGCTATAATGTGTACTGACATACCAATTTCTCTATAATGCGTTCTGACATCCCAATCTTGCTATAATGTAATATGACATACCAATCTTGCTGTAATGTGTTCTAATATATCAATACTATTTTAATGTGTCCAGACATGCCAATCTTGCCATAATGTGTTCTGATATATCAAAACTGTTGTAATGTGTCCTGACATACCAATCTTCCTATGATGTGTCCGAACATGCCAAAGCTGCTAAAATGTGTCCTGACATACCAGTCTTGCTATGATGCGTACTGACATACCAATCTTGCTATAATGTGTCCTGATATACCAGTCTTGCTATAATGTGTCCTGACATACCAATCTTGCTATAAGGTATCCTGACATATCAGTCTTGCTGTTTTGAGTCCTTATATACCAATCTTGCTATAATGTGTCCTGGCATACCAGTCTTGCTATAATGTGCCCTGACAGACCAAACCTTCTATAATGTGTCTTGACATACCAGTCTTACTAAAATATGTACTGACATACCAATCTTGCAATAATGTGTCCTGACATACTAATCTTGCTATAATGTGTCCTGACATACCAATCCTGCTTATGTGTCCTGACACACCAAACCTGCTATAATGTGCCCTAACATCCAATCTTGCTATAATGTGTGCTGACATACAAATGTTGCTATAATGTGTTCTGACATACCAATTTTGCTAAAATGTGTTTGACATACCAAACCTGCTATAATATTTCCTGACATACCAATCTTTCTAAAATGTAACCTGACATACCAATCTTTCTATGATGTGTTTTAGCATACCAAACCTACCATAATTACCTGACATACCAATCTTGCTATGATGTGTTCTGATATACCAAACATGCCATAATGTGTCCTGCCATACCAATCTTGTTATAATATGTCCTCACTTACCAGTCTTGCTATAATGTGTCCTAAAGTACCAAACCTGCCATACTGTTTCCTAAAATACCAATCTTGCTAGAATATGTCCTGTCATACCAGTCTTTCTATAATGTGTCCTAACATACCAAACCTGCTATAATTTGTCTTCAAATACCAATTTTGCTATAATGTGTCCTGACATACCAATCTTGCTATAATATGTGCAGACATACCAATCTTGTTAAAATGTGTACTGACATAACAAACCTGTTCTAATTTTCTGACAAACCAGTATTGCTATAATGTGTACTGACATACCACTTTTGCTATAATGTTTCCTGACACACCAAACCTGCTATTATGTTTCTTGACATACCAAGCCTACTATAATGTATTCTGACAAACCAATCTTGCCATAATGTATCCTGACATACCAATCTTGCTATGGTGTGTTTTAACATACCAAACTTGCCATAATTTGTCCTCAAATACCAATCTTGCTATAATGTGTCCTGACATACCAATCTTGCTATAATGTGTCCTAATGTACCAATCTTGCTATAATATGTCCTAAAGTAGCAAACCTGCTATAATATCTCCTGAAATACCAATCTTACAATAATGTGTCCTCACATACCAATCTTGCTATAATGTGTCCTAACATTCCAAACCTGCTATAATGTGTACTGACATATCAATTTTGCTCCAATGAATCCTGACATGCCAATCTTGCTATGATATGTGCTGACATACCAATCTTGCTAAAATGTGTAGTAACATACCAAACCTGCTATAATGTGTGTTAACATACCAATCTTGCTATATAGTGTCCTCACATACCAAACTTCCTATGATGCACCATGAAATACCAATCTTGCTATGATGTGTCTTGACATACCAAGCCTACTATACTGTCTCCTGACATACCAATGTTGCCATAATGTGTCCTGACATACCAAACCTGCTGTAATATGTACTGACATACCAATCTTGATATAATGTATTTAGACATCCTACTCTTCCTATAATGTGTACTGACATACCAAACCTGCTATGATGTGGAGTGACATAACAATCTTGCTATAATGTGTTCAGACATACCAACCTGCCATAATGTGTCGTGATATACCAATTTTGCTTTAAAGTGTCCTGATATACCAATCTTGCGATAATGTGTCCTGGCATACCAATCTTCCTATAATGTGTCCTGATATATCAATCTTGCTATAATGTATCCTGACCTACCAATCTTGCTATAATGTGGTCTAACATACCAAACCTGCTATAAAGCGTTCTTACATACCAATCTTGCGATGATGTGTACTGACATGCCAAATCTGCTAAAATGTGTCCTGACATACCAATTTTCCTGTAATGTGTCCTGACATACCAATCTTGCTATAATGTGTGCTGACATACCAGTCCTGCCATAATGTGTCCTGACATACAAATCTTGCTATGATGTGTAATGACATGCCAAATCTTACTATAATGTGTCCTGACATACCAATCTCGTTAGAATGTGTCCTGACATACCAAACTTGCTATGATGTGTTCGGACACACTAGACCTGCTATGATGTGCCCTGACATATCAATCTTGCTATAATGTGACCTGACATACCAAACTTGCTATAATGTGTCCTGACTTACCAATCTTCCTATAATGTGTCCTGATATACCAATCTTGCTATAATGTGTCCTAACATAACAATCCTGCTATAATGTGTCCTAACATTCTAATCTTCCTATAATGTGGCCTGACATGCAAATCTTGCTATAATGTGGCCTGATATGCCGATCTTGCTATAACATCTTACATACCAATCTTCCTAAAATGTGTACTGACATACCAAACCTGGTATGATTTGTTCTGACATACCAATCTGGCCATAATGAGTCATGTCATGTCTTGCTGTAATGTGTCATGACACACCAAACCTGCTATAATGTATCCTGACATACTAATCTTGCTATGATGTGTCCTGACATACTAATCCTACTTTACTGTGACCTGACATACCAATGTTGCCATAATGCGTCCTGACATACTAAACCTGATATAATGTGTCCTGACATCCCTATCTTGCTATAATGCATCCTGACATATAAATCTTCCTATGATGTGTACAGACATACCAAACCTGCTCTAATGTGGACAGACATACCAATCTTCCTAAAATGTGTTCAGACATACCAACCTGCCATAATGTGTCGTGATACCCCAATCTTGCTATAATGTGTCCTGATATACCAGTCTTCCTATAATGTGTCCTGATATACCAATCTTGCTATAATGTGTTCTGATATACCAATCTTGCTATAATGTACCCTGACCTACCAATCTTGCTATAATGTGTTCTAACATACCATAACTGCTATAATATGTTCGTACATACCAATCTTGTGATGATGTGTACTGGCATGCCAAATCTGCTATAATGTGTCCTGACATACCAATCTTGCTGTAATGTGTCCTGACATACCAATCTTGCTATCATGTGTGCTGACATACCAGTCTTGCTACAATGTGTCCTGACATACCAATCTTCCTATGATGTGTACTGACATGCTAAATCTGCTATAATATCTCCCGATATACCAATCTTTCTATAATGTATCCTGATATACCAAGATTGCTATAATGTGTGCTGATATAACAGCCTTACTCTAATGCGTCCTGACATACCAATCTTACTATACTATGTCCTGACATACCAATCTTGCTATAATGTGTCCTAACACCAATTTTGCTATAATATGGTCTGACATACCAATCTTACTATGATGTATCCTAATAAGCCAAACTTGCTATAATGTGGTATGAGATACCAATCTTGGTATAATGTGCCCTGACATACCAATCTTGCTATAATGTGTGCTGACATACCAATCTTGCTATAATGTGTCCTGACAAGCCAGTCTTGCTATAATATGGTCTGACATACCAATCCTGCTACAATGTGTCCTGACATACCAATCCTGGTATAATGCGTCCCAACAACATTTCAGTCTTGCTATAATGTGTACTAACATACCAGTCTTGCTACAATGCGTCCTGATATACCAGTCTTCCTATAATGTGCCCTAACGTACCAATCTTGCTGCAATGTGTACTGACATACCAATCTTCCTATAATGTGTTCTGACATACCAAACCTGCCATGGTGTGTAATGACATACCAATCCTACTATAATGTGTCCTGACATACAAAGCTTCCTAAAATGTGCTTGAAATAACAAAGCTGCTAAAATGTTTTCTGACTTATCAATCTTCCTGTGATGTATCCTGACATATCAAACATGCCATAATGTCCAGATATACCAATCTTGCTATGATGTGTTCTAACATACCAAACCTGCCATAGTGTGTCTTGACATCCCAATCTTGCTATAATGTGTACTGACATACCAATTTTGCTATAATGCGTTCTGACATCCCAATCTTGCTATAATGTAATATGACATACCAATCATGCTGTAATGTGTTCTAATATATCAATACTGTTTTAATGTGTCCAGACATGCCAATCTTGCCATAATGTGTTCTGATGTATCAAAACTGTTGTAATGTGTCCTGACATACCAATCTTCCTATGATGTGTCCTGACACACCAAACCTGCTATAATGTGTCCTAACATACCAATCTTGCTATAGTGTGTGCTGACATACAAATGTTGCTATAATGTGTTCTGACATACCAATGTTGCTAAAATGTGTTTGACATACCAAACCTGCTATAATATTTCCTGACATACCAGTCTTTCTAAAATGTAACTTGACATACCAATCTTTCTATGATGTGTTTTAGCATACCAAACCTATCATAATTACCTGACATACCAATCTTGCTATGATGTGTTCTGATAAACCAAACCTGCCATAATGTGTCCTGACATACCAATCTTGTTTTAATATGTCCTCACTTACCAGTCTTGCTATAATGTGTCCCAAAGTACCAAACCTGCTATAATGTTTCCTAAAATACCAATCTTGCTATAATATGCCCTGTCATACCAGTCTTTCTATAATGTGCCCTAACATACCAAACCTGCTATAATTTGTCTTCAAATACCAATTTTGCTATAATGTGTCCTGACATACCAATCTTGCTGTAATATGTGCAGACATACCAGTCTTGTTAAAATGTGTACTGACATAACAAACCTGTTCTAATTTTCTGACAAACCAGTATTGCTATAATGTGTACTGACATACCACTTTTGCTATAATGTTTCCTGACTCACCAAACCTGCTATAATGTGTCTTGACATACCAAACTTACTATAATGTATTCCGGAAAACTAATCTTGCTATAATGTATCCTAACATACCAATCTTGCTATAGTGTGTTCTAACATACCAAACTTGCCATAATTTGTCCTCAAATACCAATCTTGCTATAATGTGTCCTGACATACCAATCTTGTTATAATGTGTGCTAGCATACCAATCTTGCTATAATGTATCCTGACATATTAATCTTGCTATAATGTGTCCTGACATACCAATCTCGCTATGATGTGTCATGATATACCAATCTAGCTATAATATGTCCTAAAGTAGCAAACCTGCTATAATCTCTCCTGAAATACCAATCTTACAATAATGTGTCCTCACCAATCTTGCTATAATGTATGCTCACATTCCAAACCTGCTATAATGTGTACTGACATATCAATTTTGCTATAATGAATCCTGACATGCCAATCTTGCTATAATATGTGCTGACATACCAATCTTGCTAAAATGTGTAGTAACTTACCAAACCTGTTGTAATGTGTGTTAACATACCAATCTTGCTATAATGTGTCCTCACATACCAAACTTCCTATTATTTACCCTGAAATACCAATCTTGCTATGATGTGTCTTGACATACCAAGCCTACTATACTGTGTCCTGACATACCAATATTGCTTTAATGTGTCCTGACATACCAAACCTTCTATAATATGTACTGATATACCAATCTTGATATAATGTATCTAGATATCCTACTCTTCATATGATGTGTACTGACATACCAAACCTGCTATGATGTGGAGTGACATAACAATCATGCTATAATATGATCAGAGATACCAACCTGCCATAATGTGTCGTGATATACCAATTTTCCTTTAAAGTGTCCTGATATACCAATCTTGCGATAATGTGTCCTGACATACCAATCTTGCTGTAATGTGTCCTGATATACCAATCATGCTATAATGTATCCTGACCTACCAATCTTGCTATAATGTGGTCTAACATACCAAACCTGCTAAAAAGCGTTCTTACATACCAATCTTGCGATGATGTGTACTGACATGCCAGTCTTACGCTAATGTGTCCTGACATACCAATCTTGCTATTATGTGTCCTGACATAACAACCTTGCTATAATGTGTTCTGACACACCAATCTTCCCATTATGTGGTCTGACATACCAATCTTCCTATGATGTGTCCTAACATGCCGAACTTGCTATAATGTGGTCTGACATACCAATCTTGGTATAACATGTACTGACATACCAATCTTGCTACAATGTGTGCTGACATACCAATCTTTTTATAATGTGTCCTGACAAATCAGTCTTGCTATAATGTGGTCTAATATACCAATCCTGCTATAATGTGTCCTGACATACCAGTCCTGCTACAGTGCGTCCTCAAATACCATTCTTGCTATAATGTGTATTGACATATCAGTCTTACTGTAATGTGTCCTGACATACCAATCTTGCTATCATGTATCCTGACACACCATTCTTGCTACAATGTTTTCTGGCATAAAAATCGTGCTGTAATATGGCCTGACATACCAGTCTTGCTTTAATGTGTCCTGACATACCAATCTTCCTATAATGTGTTCTTACACACTGATCTTGCTACAAAGTTTTCTGGCATACCAATCTTGCTATAATGTGTACTGACATACCAATCTTGCTATAATGTGTTCTGACATACCAATCTTGCTATGAAGTGTAATGACATACCAAACCTGCTATAATGTGTTCTGACATACCAGTCTTGCTATAATGTGTCCTGACATACCAAACCTGCCATAATGTGTCCTGACATACCAATCTCGCTATGATATATTCTGACATACCAATCTTCCTATAATGAGTCCTGACATACCACTTTCCTGACTCACCAAACCTGCTATAGTGTGTCTTGACACACGAAAGCTACTATAATGTATTCTGGCAAACCAATCTTGCTATAATGTATCCTGACCTACCAATCTTGCTATGATGTGTTCTAACATACCAAACCTGCCATAATGTGTCCTGAAATACCAATCTTGCTATAATGTATCCTGACATACCAATCTTGCTGTAATGTGTCCTAATATACCAATCTTGCTATAATGTGTCTTAATATACCAATCTTGCTATATATGTCCTAAAGTAGCAAACCTGCTATTATCTCTCCTGAAATACCAATCTTGCAATAATGTGTCCTCGCATAACAATCTTGCTATAATGTGTCCTAACTCACCAAACCTGCTACAGTGTGTCCTACCATACGAATTTTGCTATAATGTATCCTGACATGCCAATCTTGCTATGATATGTATCCTGACATACCAATCTTCCTAAAATGTATACTAACATACCAAACCTGCTATAATGTTTTCCGACATACCAATTTTACGATAATGTTGCCATAATGTGTCCTGCCATAACAAACCTGCCATAATATGTACTGACATACCAATCTTACGATAATGTTGCCATAATGTGTCCTGACATACCAAACCTGTTATAGTATGTACTGACATATCAATCTTTCTATGATGTATCTTGACATACCAATCTTGCTATGATGTGTACTGACATACCAAACCTGCTATAATGTGGACTGACATACCAATCTTGCTATAATGTGTTCAGATATACCAACCTGCCATAATGTGTCGTGATATATAAATTTTCCTTTAATGTGTCCTGATATACCAATCTTGCTATAATGTGTCCTGACATACCAATCTTGCTATAATGTGTTCAAACATACCAATCTTAATATAATGTATCCTGACCTACCGATCTTGCTGTAATGTGTTCTGACATACCAGACCTGCTATAATGCGTTCTTACATACCAATCTTGCGATGATGTGTACTGTCATGCCAAATCTGCTATAATTTATCCTGCCATACCAATCTTGCTGTTATGTGTCCTGACATAGCAATCTTGCTATTATGTGTGCTGACATACCAGTCTTACTATAATATGTCCCGACATACCAATCTTGCTCTAATATGTACTGACATGCCAAATCTGCTATAATGTGGCCTGACATACCAATCATCCTATAATGTATCCTGATATACCAATATTGCTATAATGTGGTGCTGATATACCAATCTTGCTTTAATGTGTCCTGACATACCAATTTTGCTATAATGTGTCCTGACATACCGATCTTGCTACAATGTGTTCTGGCACACCAATCTTCTTATAATGTGGTCTGACATACCACTCTTCCCATGATGTGTCCTAACATGCCAAACCTACTATAATGTCGTCTGACATACCAATCTTGGTATGATGTGCCCTGACATACCAATCTTGCTATAATATGTGCTGATATACCAATCTTCCTACAATGTGTCCTGACAAACCAATCTTGCTATAATGCGGTCTGACATACCAATCTTGCTATAATGTGTCCTGACATACCAATCTTGCTACAGTGCATCCTAAAATGCAAGTCTTGCTATAATGTGTACTGACATATCAGTCTTGCTATAATATGTCTGTCATACCAATCTTGCTCTAATGTGTCCTGACATACCATTCTTAACTATAATGTGTCCTGACATACCAATCTTCCTATAATGTGTCCTAATATACCAATCTTGCTATGATATGTCCTAAAGTAGCAAACCAGCTATAATCTCTCCTAAGATACCAATCTTGCAATAATGTGTCATCACATACCAATCTTGCTATTATGTGTCCTAACATACCAAACCTGCTATAATGTGTCCAGACATACGAATTTTGCTATAATGTATCCTGACATGCCAATCTTGCTATAATATGTGCTGACATACCAATATTGTTAAAAATAATACTAACATACCAAACCTTCTATAATGCTTTCTGACGTACCAATCTTACTACAATGTTGCCATAATGTGTCCTGACATACCAAACTTGCTATAATATGTACTGACATACCAATCTTGCTATAATGTATCTTGACATACTAATCTTGCTATGATGTGTACTGACATACCAAACTTGCTATAATGTGGACTGACATACCAATCTTGCTATAACGTGTTCAAATATACCAACCTGCCATAATGTGTCGTGATATACAAATTTTGTTTGAATGTGTCCTGAGCTACCAATCTTGCTATAATGTGTTCTGACATACCAAACCTGCTATAATGCGTTCTTACATGCCAGTCTTGCGAGGATGTGTACTGACATGCCAAATCTGCTATAATGTGTCCTGACATACCAATCTTGCTGTAATGTGTCCTGACATACCAATCTTGCTATAATGTGTGCTGATATACCAGTCTTGCCATAATGTATTCTGACGTACCAATCTTGCTATGATGTGTACTGACTTGCCAAATCTGCTATAATGTGTCCTGACATACCAATCGTTCTATAATGTGTCCTGATATACCAGTCTTGCTATAATATGTCCTAACATACCAGAGCTGCGATAATGTGTCCTGACTAACCAATTTTGCTATAATGTGGCCTTACATGACAATCTTGCTACAATATGTGCTGACATACCAATTTTGCTAAAATATGTATTGACATACCAAACCTGCTATAATGTTTCTGACATACCAATATTGCTTTAATGTGTTCTGACATACCACCCTTGCTATGATGTATCCTGACATCCCAAACTTGCTAGAATATATCCTGACAAACGAATCTTGCTATGATGTATCCTGACATACCAATCTCGCTATAATGTGCTTTAACATGCCAATCTTCCTATAATGTGGTCTTACCAATCTTGCTAAAAAGTGTTTGACATATCAAACCTGCTATAATGTGTACTGACATACCAATCTTGCTATAATGTATTCTGACAGACCAATCTTATGATGTGTTCTAACATACCAAACCTCCCATAATGTGTTCTAGCATACCAATCTTCCTATGATGCGTTCTGACATACCAATCCTGCTATATTGTGTCCTGACATACCAATCTTGCTATAGTTTGCCCTGATATACCAATCTTGCCATACTGTGTCTGACATACCAAACTACCTATACTGTCTCTTGACATACCAAGCTTGCTATAATGTATCTTAACTTAACAATCTTGCTATGATGTGTTGTGACGTACCAAACCTGCCATAATATCTAGATATACCAATCTTGCTATGATATGTTCTGACATACAAAACCCTCTATAATGTGTCCTGACATACCAAACCTACCATAATGTGTCCTGACATACCAGTCTTCCTATAATGTGTCGTGACATACCAAACCTGCTATAACGTGTCTTGACATACCAATCTTGCTATAATGTGTCCTGACATACCAAACCTGCTAATATGTCTTCACATACCAATCTCGCTATAATGTGTTTTGACATGCCAGTCTTGGTATAATGTGGTCTGACTTACCAATCTTGCTAAAATGTGTTCGACATACTAAACCTGATATAATGTTTTCTGACATATCAATCTTGCTGTAATGTATCCTGACATACCAATCTTGCTATGATGTTTTCTGACATGGCAAGCCTTCTATAGTGTGCCCTGACATACCAATCTTGGTATAATGTGTTCTGACTTACCAATCTTGCTATAATGTGTGCTGATATACCAATCTTGCTATAATATGTCCCGACAAACCAATTTTGCTATAATGTGGTCTGACATATCAATCCAGATATAATGTGAACTGATATAAAAATCCTGCTATTATGCGTCCTAACATACCAGTCTTGCTATAATATGTACTGAAATTCCAGTCTTTTTATAATGTGTCCTGACATACCAGTCTTGCTACAATGTGCCCTGACATACCACTCTTGCTGTAATGTGCCCTGCCATACCAATCTTACTATAATGTATCTTGACACACTATTCTCGCTACAATGTGTTCTGGCATAAAAATCTTGCTATAATGTGGCCTGACATACCAATCTTGCTATAATATGTCCTGATATACCAATCTTGCTATAATGTGTCCAGACACTCCAGTCTTGCTACAATGTTTTCTGGCATACCAATCTTCCTATAATGTGTCCTGACATACCAGTCTTGCTATAATGTGTTCTGACATACCAATCTTGCTATGATGTGTAATGACATACCAAACCTGCTATAATGTGGCCTGACATACCAATCTTGCTATATTGTATCCTGCCATAACAATCTGGCTATGATATATTCTGACATACCAATCTTGCTATCATGTGTCCTGACATACCAATCGTGCTATAATGTAGTCTGACATACCAATCTTCCTATACTGTGTCCTGACATACCAGTCTTCCTATAATGTGTCCTGACATACCAATCTTGCTATAATGTGTTCTGACTTGCCAATTTTGCAATAATGTATCCTGATATACCAATCTTGCTAAAATGTTTTTGACATACCAAACCTGCTATAACGTATCCTGACATATCTGTCTTTATATCATGTTTCCTGACATACCAAACCTCCCAAAATGAATTCTGACATACCAATAGTGCTATGATGTGTTCTGATATACCAAACCTGCCATAAGGTGTCCTGACATACCAATCTTGCTATAATGTGTCCTGACATACCGATCTTGCTATAATGTGGTCTGATATACCAATCTTGCTATAATGAATCCTGATATACCAATCTTACTCTGATGTATATGACATACCAATAATGCTATAATGTGTTCTAAGCTACCATTCTTGCTACAATGTGTCCTGACACACCAAAGCTGCTATAATGTGTCCTGTCATACCAATCTCGCTATATGTATCCTGACATGCAAATCTTCCCAAAAAGGGTCCTGACATGCCAAAACTTCTTTAACTTACCAATCTTCCTATAATGTGTCCTGACATACCAACCTTCCTAAAATGTAGTATGACATACCAAACCAGCTATAATGTGTGCTGATATACCAATCTTGCAATGATGTGACCTGACATGCCAAACCTTCTATAATGTGTGCTGACATACCAATCTTCCTATACTGTGTCCTGACATACCAATCTTCCCATAATGTGTCCTGATATACAAGTCTTACTATAATGTGTCCCAATATACCAATCTTATTAAATGTGTCGGGACATACCAATCTTGTTATAATGTGGACTGACATACCAATCTTGCTATGATGTGTTCTGACGCGCCAAACCTGCTATAATGGACATACCAATCTTGCTATGATGTGTACTGACATGCCAAACCTGCTGAAATGTGCTCTGACATACCAATCGTGGTACAACGTCTTCTGACATACCAATATTGTTATAATATGTCCTGGATATGGATGGGGTTGTAAGGGAGGTGAATGCAAGAGTTTTGGAAAGGGGGCAAGTATGCAGTCTGTTGGGGATGAGAGAGCTTGGGAAGTGAGTCAGTTGTTGTTCGCTGATGATACAGCGCTGGTGGCTGATTCATGCGAGAAACTGCAAAAGCTGGTGATTGAGTTTGGTAAAGTGTGTGAAAGAAGAAAGTTGAGAGTAAATGTGAATAAGAGCAAGGTTATTAGGTACAGTAGGGTTGAGCGTCAAGTCAATTGGGAGGTAAGTTTGAATGGAGAAAAACTAGAGGAAGTGAAGTGTCTTAGATATCTGGGAGTGGATTTGGCAGCGGAAGGAACCATGGAAGCGGAAGTGAGTCATAGGGTGAGGGAGGGGGCAAAAATTCTGGGAGCGTTGAAGAATGTGTGGAAGTCGAGAACTTAATCTCGGAAAGCAAAAATGGGTATGTTTGAAGGAATAGTGGTTCTAACAATGTTCTATGGTTGCGAGGCGTGGGCTATGGGTAGAGTTGTGCGCAAGAGGGTGGATGTGCTGGAAATGAGATGTTTGAGGACAATATGTGGTGTGAGGTGGTTTGATCAAGTAAGCAATGATAGGGTAAGAGAGATGTGCGGTAATAAAAAGAGTGTGGTTGAGAGAGCAGAAGAGGGTGTTTTGAAATGGTTTGGTCACATGGAGAGAATGAGTGAGGAAAGATTGACAAAGAGGATATATGTGTCAGACGTGGAGGGAACAAGGAGAAGTGGGAGACCAAATTGGAGGTGGAAGAATGGAGTGAAAAAGATTTTGAGTGATCGGGGCCTGAACATGCAGGAGGGTGAAAGGCGTGCAAGGAATAGAGTGAATTGGAACGATGTGGTATACCGGGGTCGACGTGCTGTCAATGGATTGAACCAGGGCATGTGAAGCGTCTGGGGTAAACCATGGAAAGTTGTGTGGGCCTGGATGTGGAAAGGGAGCTGTGGTTTCGGTGCATTATTACATGACAGCTAGCGACTGAGTGTGAACTGAACGAATGTGGCCTTCAATATCTTTTCCTAGCGCTACCTCGCACACATGAGGAGGTAGGGGGTTGTCATTTTCATGTGTGGCGGGATGGCGATGGGAATAAATAAGGGCAGACAGTATGAATTATGTACATGTGTATATTTGTATATGTCTGTGTGTGTATATATATGTATACGTTGAGATGTATAGGTATGTATATTTGCGTGTGTGGACGTGTATGTATATACATGTGTATGTGGGTGGGTTGGGCCATTCTTTCGTCTGTTTCCTTGCGCTACCTCGCTAACGCGGGAGAAAGCGACTAAGCAAATATATATATATATATATATATATATATATATATATATATATATATATATATATATATATATATATATAAACAGAATGGAAAGAGGTGAGAACAGTGGACGGAAGGGGAGTGGAGAAGGACTGAGATGTATTTAGGAAAGAAGTGATGGCTTGCGCAAAAGATGCTTGTGGCATGAAAAGCGTGGGAGGTGGGCAGCTTAGAAAGGGTAGTGAGTGGTGGGATGAAGAGGTAAGATTATGATTGAAAGAGAAAAGCGATGCTTTTGGGCGATTTGTGTAGGGAAATAATGCAAATGATTGGGAGATTTATAAAATAAAGGGGCAGAAGGTCAAGCGAAAGGTGTGAGAAGTGAAAGAGAGGGCAAATGAGAGTTGGGGTGAGAGAGTATCATTAAATTTCAAGGAGAATAAAAAGATGTTTTGGAAGGAGGTAAATGAAGTGCGTAAGACAAGGGAACAAATGGGAACATCTGTGAAGGGGGCAAATGGGGAGGTGATACCAAGAAGTGGTGATGTGAGGAGATGGAGTGAGTATTTTCAAGGTTTGTTGAATGTATTTGATGATAGAATGGCAGATATAGAGTGTTATGGTCGAGGTGGTGTGCAAAGTGAGAGGGTCAGGGAGAATGATTTGGTAAAGAGAGAAGAGGTAGTAAAAGCTTTGCGGAAGATGAGAGCAGGCAAGGAAGTGGGATGGTATTGCAGTGGAATTTATTAAAAATAGGTGTGACTGAATTGTTGACTGGTTGGTAAGGTTATTCAATGTATGTATGACTCATGGTGAGGTGCCTGAGGATTGGCGGAATGCGTGCATAGTGCCATTATACAAAGGCAAAGGGGATAAAAGTGAGTGCTCAGATTACAGAGGTATAAGTTTGTTGAGTATTCCTCGGAAATTATATGGGAGGGTATTGATTGAGAGGGTGAAGGCATGTACAGAGCATCAGATTGGGGAAGAGCAGTGTGGTTTCAGAAGTGGTAGAAGATGTGTGGATCAGGTGTTTCCTATCAAGAATGTATGTGAGAAATACGTAGGAAAGCAAATGGATTTGCATGTAGCATTTATGAATCCGGAGAAGGCATATGACAGAGTTGATAGAGATGCTCTGTGGAAGGTTGTTAGAAGCAGTGAAAAGTTTTTATCGAGGATGTACGGCATGTGTACGTGTAAGAAGAGAGGAAAGTGATTGGCTCCCAGTGAATGCTGATTTGCGGCAGGGGTGCGTGATGTCTCCATTGTTGTTGAAATTGTTTGTGGATGGGGTTGTTAGGGAGGCGAATGCAAGAGTTTTTAAAAGAGGGGCAGGTATGCAGTCTGTTCTGGATGGGAGACCATGGAAAGTGAGTCAGTTGTTGTTCGCTGATGATACAGCGCTGGTGGCTGTTTCTGGAGAGAAACTGAAAAAGCTGGTGACTGAGTTTGGTAAAGTGTGTGAAAGAAGAAAGCTGAGAGTGAATAAGAGCAAGATAATTAGGTAAAGTACGGTTGAAGGACAAGTCAATTGGGAGGTAAGTTTGAATGGAGAAAAACTGGGGGAAATGAAGTGTTTTAGATATATGGTAGTGGATTTGGTAGCGAATGAATCCACTGAAGCGAAAGTGGGTCATAGGGTGTCGGAGGGGGCGAAAGTTCTGGGAGCGTGGAAAATGTGTGGAAGTCGAGAACGTTACCTTGGGAAGCAAAATTGGGCATGTTTGAAGGAAAAGTGGTTTCAATAATGTTATATGGTTGCGAGGCGTGGGCTATAGATAGAGCTGTGAAGAGGAGGGTGCATGTGCTGCAAATGAGATGTTTGAGGGCAATATGTCGTGTGAGAATGTTTGATCGAGTAAGTAATGAAATGGTAAGAGAGATGTGTGGTAATAAAAAGAGTGTGGTTGAGAGAGCATAAGAAGGTGTTTTGAAATGGTTTGTTCACATGGAGAGAATGAGTGATGAAAGATTGACAAAGAGGATATATGTGTCAGAGGTGGAGGAACGAGGAGAAGTGGGAGACGAAATTGGAGGTGGAAAGATGGAGTGAAAAAAAATTTTGAGTGATCGGGGCCTGAACATGCAGGAGGGTGAAAGGCGTGCAAGGAATAGAGTGAATTGGAAATATGTGGTATACCGGGGTCGACATGTTGTCAATGGATTGAACCAGGGCATGTGAAGCGTCTGGGATAAACCATGAAAAGCTTTGTGGGGCCTGGATGTGGAAAGAGAGCTGTGGTTTCGGTGCATTATACATGACAGCTACAGACGAAATGAGTGTAAACGACTGTGGCCTTTGTGTTCCTATCCTAGCGCTACTTCGCGCACATGCAGGGAGGGGGGGGGGGGAGTTTTCATTTCATGTGTGGCTGGGTGCCGACGAGAATGAATAAGGGCAGACAGTATGAATTTTGTACATGTGTACATATGCATATCTCTCTGTGTGTATATACATGTATACGTTGAGATGTATAGTTATGTATATGTACGCGTGTGGACCTGTATGTATATACAAGTGTATGTGGATGGGTTTGGGCCATTTTTTCGTCTGTTCCTTTGCGCTACCTCATCAACGCGGGAGACATCGACAAAGTATGATAAAATGAATTTACATATATATATATATATATACTTTTTTTTATACTACTCGCCATTTCCCGGGTTAGCGAGGTAGCGTTAAGAACGGAGGACTGGGCCTTAGAGGGAATATCCTCACCTGGCCCCCTTCTCTGTTCCTTCTTTTGGGAAAAAAAAAAAAAAAAAACGAGAGGGGAGGATTTCCAGCCACCCGCTCCCTCCCCTTTTAGTCGCCTTCTACGACACGCACGGAATACGTGGGAAGTATTCTTTCTCCCCTATCCCTAGGGATAAAATATATATATATATATATATATATATATATATATATATATATATATATATATATATATATATATATATATATATATATATTCATTTTATTGTACTTTGTCGCTGTCTCCCGCGTTAAAGAGGTAGCGCAAAGAAACAGACGAAAAAATGGCCCAAACCCATCCACATACACATGTATATATATATATATATATATATATATATATATATATATATATATATATATATATATATATATATATATGTTTATATTTATTTATTTTGCTTTGTCGCTGTCTCCCGCGTTTGCGAGGTAGCGCAAGGAAACAGACGAAAGAAATGGCCCAACCCACCCCAATACACATGTATATGCATACACGTCTCCACACGCAAATATATATACCCATACATCTCAATGTACACATATATATACACACACAGACATGTACATATATACACATGCACACAATTCACACTGTCTGACTTTATTCATTCCCATCGCCACCTCGCCACACATGGAATAACATCCCCCTCCCCCCTCATGTGTGCGAGGTAGCGCTAGGAAAAGACAACAAAGGCCCCATTCGTTCACACTCAGTCTCTAGCTGTCATGCAATAATGCCCGAAACCACAGCTCCCTTTCCACATCCAAGCCCCACAGAACATTCCATGGTTTACCCCAGACGCTTCACATGCCCTGATTCAATCCATTGACAGCACGTCGACGGTATACCACATCGGTCCAATTCACTCTATTCCTTAGACGCCTTTCACCCTCCTGCATGTTCAGGCCCCGATCACTCAAAATCTTTTTCACTCCATCTTTGCACCTCCAATTTGGTCTCCCACTTCTCCTCGTTCCCTCCACCTCCGACACATATATCCTCTTGGTCAATCTTTCCTCACTCATTCTCTCCATGTGCCCAAACCATTTCAAAACACCCTCTTCTGCTCTCTCAACCACGCTCTTTTTATTTCCACACATCTCTCTTACCCTTACATTACTTACTCGATCAAACCACCTCACACCACATATTGTCCTCAAACATCTCATTTCCAGCACATCCACCCTCCTGCGCACAACTCTATCCATAGCCCACGCCTCGCAACCATACAACATTGTTGGAACCACTATTCCTTCAAACATACCCATTTTTGCTTTCCGAGATAATGTTCTCGACTTCCAAACATTCTTCAAGGCTCCCAGAATTTTCGCCCCCTCCCCCACCCTATGATTCACTTCCGCTTCCATGGTTCCATCCGCTGCCAGATCCACTCCCAGATATCTAAAACACTTCACTTCCTCCAGTTTTTCTCCATTCAAACTTACCTCCCAATTGACTTGACCCTCAACCCTACTGTACCTAATGACCTTGCTCTTATTCACATTTACTCTTAACTTTCTTCTTTCACACACTTTACCAAACTCAGTCACCAGCTTTTGCAGTTTCTCACATGAATCAGCCACCAGCGCTGTATCATCAGCGAACAACAACTGACTCACTTCCCAAGCTCTCTCATCCCCAACAGACTTCATACTTGCTCCTCTTTCCAAAACTCTTATGTGTATATATATATATATATATATATATATATATATATATATATATATATATATATATATATATATATATATATATATATATATATTTCTATCTTTCTTTTACACTATTCGCCATTTCCCGCGTTAGCGAGGTAGCGTTAAGAACATTATATATATATATATATATATATATATATATATATATATATATATATATATATATATATATATCCCTGGGGATAGGGGATTAAGAATACTTCCCACGTATTCCCTGCGTGTCGTAGAAGGCGACTAAAAGGGGAGGGAGCGGGGGGCTGGAAATCCTCCCCTCTCGTTTTTTTTTTTTTTTTTTCTTTTTTTCCAAAAGAAGGAACAGAGGGGGCCAGTTGAGGATATTCCAAAAAAGGCCCAGTCCTCTGTTCTTAGCGCTACCTCGCTAACGCGGGAAATGGCGAATAGTTTAAAAGAAAAAGAAAGATATATATATATATATATATATATATATATATATATATATATATATATATATATATATATATATATATATATATATATATATATATATATATATATATGTATATATATATATTTAACTTTAACCTTCTAAAAGGGGAGACAGAAGAATGAGTCACGCGGGGAGTGCTCATCTTCCTCGAAGGCTCAGATTGGGGTGTCTAAAAATGTGTGTGGATGTAACCAAGATGAGAGAAAGGAGAGATAGGTAGTATAGCTGAGGAAAGGAACCTGGGTGTTTTGGCTCTGAGTGAAAGGAAGCTCAAGGGTAAAGGAGAAGAGTGGTTTTGGGAATGTCTTGAGAGCAAAGTCATGGGTTGGTGGGAGGACAAGAGAGAGGGAAGGAGTAGCACTACTCCTGAAACAGGAGTGGTGGGAGTATGTGATAGAGTGTAAGAAAGTAGACTCTAGATTGATATGGGTTAAACTAAAAGTGGATGGAGAGAAATGGGTGATTATTGGTGCATATGCACCTGGGCATGAGAAGAAAGATCGTGAGAGGCAAGTATTTTGTGAGCAGCGGAGTGAGTGTGTTAGTAGTTTTGATGCACGAAACCGGGTTATAGTGATGGGTTATTTGAATGCAAAGGTGAGTAGTGTGGCAGTTCAGTGAATAATTGGTGTACATGGGGTGTTCATTGTTATGAATAGAAAAGGTGAAGAGCTTCTAGATTTGTGCATTGAAAAAGGACTGGTGATTGCAAATACCTGGTTTAAAAAGAGAGATAAACATAAGTATACTTATGTTAGTATGAGAGGTCGCCAGAGAGCATTATTGGATTTCGTGTTAATCGATAGACAAACGAAAGAGAGACTTTTGGATGTTAATATAGTGAGAGGTGCAACTGGAAGGATGTCTGATCATTATCTTGTGAAGGCGAAGGGGAAGATTTGTAGAGGTTTTCAGAAAAGAAGAGAGAATGTTGGAGTGAAGAGAGTGGTGAGAGTAAGTGAGCTTCGGAAGGAGACTTGTGTGAGGAAGTACAAGGAGAGACTGAGTACAGAATGGAAAAAGGTGAGAACAAAGGACTTATGGGGAGTGGGGGAGGAATGGGATGTATTTAGGGGAGCAGTGATAACTTGCGCAAAAGATGCTTGTGGCATGAGAAGCGTGGGAGGTGGGCAGATTAGAAAGGGTAGTGAGTGGAGGGATGAAGAAGTAAGATTATTACTGAAAGAGAAAAGAGAGGCATTTCGACGAATTTTGCAGGGAAATAATGCAAATGACAGGGAGATGTATAAAAGAAAGGGGCAGGAGGTCAAGAGAAAAGTGCAAGAGGTGAAGAAGAGTCTAAATGAGAGTTGGGGTGACAGTGTCATTAGATATTAGGGAGAATAAAAAAATGTTTTGGAAGGAGGTAAATAAAGTGCGTAAGACAAGGGAACAAATGTGAACACAGTGAAGGGGGTTAATGGGGAGGTGATTACAAGTGGTGGTGATGTGAAAAGGAGATGGAGTGAGTATTTTGAAAGTTTGTTGAATGTGTTAGACGATAGAGTGGCAGATATAGGGTGTTTTAGTCGAAGTAGTGTGCAAAGTGAGAGGGTTAGGGAGAATTATTTGCTAGACAGACAAGAGGTAGTAAAAGCTTTGCGGAAGGTGAAAGCCGGCAAGGGAGCTTGTTTGGATGGTATTACAGTGGAATTTATTAAAAAAAAAAGGGGGTGACTGTGTTGTTGACTGGTTGGTAAAGTTATTCAATGTATGTATGACTCACGGTGAGGTGCCTGTGGATTCGCGGAATGCTCTCTTACCCCAACCCTCATTTGCCCTCTTTTTCACCTCTTGCACCTTTCTCTTGACCTCCTGCCTCTTTCTTTTATACATCTCCCACTCATTTCCATTATTTCCCTGCAAAAATCGTCCAAATGCCTCTCTTTTCTCTTTCACTAATAATCTTACTTCATCCCACCACTCACTACCCTTTCTAATCAACCCACCTCCCACGCTTCTCATGCCACAAGCATCTTTTGCGCAAGCCATCACTGCTTCCCTAAATACATCCCATTCCTCCCCCACTCCCCTTACCTCCTTTGTTCTCACCTTTTTCCATTCTGTACTCAGCCTCTTCTGGTACTTCCTCACATAAGTCTCCTTCCCAAGCTCAATTACTCTCACCACTCTCTTCACCCCACCATTCTCTCTCCTTTTCTGAAAAACTCTACAAATCTTCACCTTCGCCTCCACAAGATGATGATCAGACATACCTCCAGTTGCACCTCTCAGCACATTAACATCCAAAAGTCTCTCTTTCGCGCACCTATCAATTAACACGTAATCCAATAACGCTCTCTGGCCATCTCTCCTACTTACACAAGTATACTTATGTATATCTCGCTTTTTAAACCAGGTATTCCCAATCACCAGACCTTTTTCAGCACATAAATGTACAAGCTCTTCACAATTTCCTTTTACAACACTGAACACCCCATGTATACCAATTATTCCCTTAACTGCCACATTACCCACCTTTGCATTCAAATCATCCATCACTATAACCCGGTCTAGGTGCATCAAAACCACTAACACACTCATTCAGCTGCTCCCAAAACACTTGCCTCTCATCATCTTTCTTCTCATGCCCAGGTGCATATGCACCAATAATCACCCATCTCTCTCCATCAACTTTCAGTTTTATCCATATCAATCTAGAATTTACTTTCTTATATTCTATCACATACTCCCACAACTCCTGTTTCAGGAGTAGTGCTACTCCTTCCCTTGCTCTTGTCCTCTCACTAACCCCTGACTTTACTCCCCAGACATTCCCAAACCACTCTTCTCCTTTACCCTTGAGCTTCGTTTCACTCAGAGCCAAAACATCCAGGTTCCTTTCCTCAAACATACTACCTATCTCTCCTTTTTTCACATCTTGGTTACATCCACACACATTTAGACACCCCAATCAGAGCCTTCGAGGAGGATGAGCACTCCCCGCGTGACTCCTTCTTGTGTTTCCCATATATATATATATATATATATATATATATATATATATATATATATATATATATATATATATATATATATATATATATTATCCCTGGGGATAGGGGATTAAGAATACTTCCCACGTATTACCTACGTATCGTATAAAGCCACTAAAAGGGGAGGGAGCGGGGGGGCTGGAAATCCTCCCCTCTCGTTTTTTTTTTTTTTTAATTTTCCAAAAGAAGGAACAGAGAAGGGGGCCAGGTGAGCACATTCAACCAAAGGCCCAGTCCTCTGTTCTTAACGCTACCTCGCTAACGCGGGTAATAGCGAAGAGTTTGAAATATATATATACATATATATATATATATATATATATATATATATATATATATATATATATATATATATATATATATATATATATATATATATTTATATATATATATATATATCCCTGGGGATAGGGGAGAAAGAATACTTCCCACGCATTCCTCACGTGTCGTAGAAGGCGACCAAAGGGGACGGCAGCGGGGGACTAGAAACCCTCCCCTCCTTGTATTCTAATATTCTAAAAGGGAAAACAGAAGAAGGAGTCACGCGGGGAGTGCTCATCCTCCTCGAAGGCTCAGATTGGGGTGTCTAAATGTGTGTGGATGTAACTAAGACGAGAAAACAGGAGAGATAGGTAGTATGTTTGAGGAAAGGAACCTGGATGTTTTGGCTCTAAGTGAAACGAAGCTCAAGGGTAAAGGGGAAGAGTGGTTTGAGAATGTCTTGGGAGTAAAGTCAGGGGTTAGTGAGAGGAAAAGAGCAAGGGAAGAAGTAGGAATATTCCTGAAACAGGAGTAGTGGGAGTATGTGATAGAGCGTAAGAAAGTAAACTCTAGATTGATATGGGTGAAACTGAAAGTTGATGGAGAGAGATAGGTGATTATTGGTGCATATGCACCTGGGCATGAAAAGAAAGATCATGAGAGGCAAGTGTTTTGGGAGCAACTGAGTGAGTGTGTTAGTAGTTTTGATGCACGAGACCGGGTTTAGTGATGGGTGATCTGAATGCAAAGGTGAGTAATGTGGCAGTTGAGGGAATAATTGGTGTACATGGGGTGTTCAGTGTTCCAAATGGAAATGGTGAGGAGCTTGTAGATTTATGTGCTGAAAAAGGACTGGTAATTGGAATGCCTGGTTTAAAAAGAGAGATATACATAAGTGTACGTATGTAAATAGGAGAGATGGCCGGAGAGCGTTATTGGATTACTAGTTAATTGACAGGCGCGCGAAAGAGAGACTTTTGGATGTTAATGTGCTGAGAGGTGTAACTGGAGGGATGTCCGATCATTATCTTGTGGAGGCGATGAACATTTGTAGAGGTTTTCAGAAAAGAAGAGAGAATGTTGGGGTGAAGAGAGTGGTGAGAGTAGGTGAGCTTCGGAAGGAGACTTGTGTGAGGAAGTACCAGGAGAGACTGAGTACAGAGTGGAAAAAGGTGAGAGCAAAGGACGTAAGGGGAGTGGGGGAGGAATGGAATGTATTTAGGGAAGCAGTGATGGCTTGCGCAAAAGATGTTTGTGGCATGAGAAGCGTGGGAGGTGGGCAGATTAGAAAGGGTAGTGAGTGGTGGGACGAAGAAGTAAGATTATTTGTGAAAGAGAAGAGAGAGGCATTTGGACGATTTTTGCAGGGAAATAATGCAAATGAGTGGGAGATGTGTAAAAGAAAGAGGCAGAAGGTCAAGAGAAAGGTGCAAGAGGTGAAAAAGAGGGCAAATGAGAGTTGGGGTGAGAGAGTATCATTAAATTTCAGGGAGAATAAAAAGATGTTTTGGAAGGAGGTAAATAAAGTGCGTAAGACATGTGAACAAATGGAAACCTCAGTGAAGGGGGCTAATGGGGAGGTGATAACAAGTAGTGGTGATGTGAGGAGATGGAGTGAGTATTTTGAAGCTTTGCTGAATGTGTTTGATAATAGAGTGGTAGATATAGTTTTGGTCGAGGTGGTGTGCAAAGTGAGAGGGTTAGGGAGAATGATTAGGTAAACAGAGACGAGGTAGTAAAAGCTTTGCGGAAGATGAAAGCCGACAAGGCAGCGGGTTTGGATGGTATTGCAGTGGAATTTATTCAAATAGGGGGTGACTGTATTGTTGACTGGTTGATGAGGTTATCTAATATATGCATGACTCATGGTGAGGTGCCTGAGGATTGGCGGAATGCTTGCATAGCGCCATTGTACAAAGGCAAAGGGGATAAAAGTGAGTGCTCAAATTACAGAGGTATAAGTTTGTTGAGTATTCCTGGGAAATTATAAGGGAGAGTATTGATTGAGAGGGTGAAGGCATGTACAGAGCATCAGATTGCGGAAGATGTTGTGGTTTCAGAAGTGGTAGAGGATGTGTGGATCAGGTGTTCGCTTTGAAAAATGTATGTGAGAAATACTTATAAAAGCAAATAGATTTGTATGTGGCATTTATGGATCTGGAGAAGGCATATGATAAAGTTGATAGAGATGCTCTGTGGAAGGTACTAAGAATATATGGTGTGGGAGGCATACATATATACACATGTACATATTCATACTTGATGCCCTCAGCCATTCCCGTCGCCAACCTGCTACATATGAAATGGCAACCTCCTCCTCCTCCTCCTCCTCCTCCTCCTCTTCCCCCCCCGCCCCCATCGCGTGCGCGCGAGGTAGCGCAAGGAAAAGACAACAAAGGCTACATTCGTTCACACTCAGTCTCTAGCTGTCATGTATAATGTACCGAAACCACAGCTTCCTTTCCACATTCAGGCCCCACAAAACTTTCCATGATTTACCCCAGACGCTTCATATGCCCTGGTTCAATCCATTGACAGACCGTCAACCCCGGTATACCACATCGTTCCAATTCACTCTATTCCTTGCACGCCTTTCACCTTTCTGCATGTTCAGGCCCTTATCGCTCAAAATCTTTTTCACTCCATCCTTCCACCTCCAATTTGGTCTCCCACTTCTCCTTGTTCCCTCTCCCTCTGACACATATATCCTTTTTGTCAATCTTTCCTCACTCATTCTCTCCATGTGACCAAAACATTTCAATACACCCTCTTTTCCTGTCTGAACCACACTTTTTATTACCACACACCTCTCTTACTCTTTCATTACTTACTCGATAAAACCACCTCACACAGCATATTGTCCATAAACATCTCATTTCCAACACGTTCACCTTCCTAAGCACAACTCTATCTATAGCCCATGCCTCGCAACCATATAACATTGGTAGAATCACTATTCTTTCAAACATACCCATTTTTGCTTTCCGGGATAATGTTCTCGCCTTCCACACATTCTTCAACGCTTCCAGAAATTTCGCCCCCACTCTAACCCTGTGACTCAATCAGCTTCCATGGTTCCATCCGCTGCCACATCCACTCCCATATATCTAAAATACTTCACTTACTCCAGTTTCTCTCCATTCAAACTTACCTCTCAATTGACTTGTCCCTCAGCCCTACTGTACCTAATATCCTTGCTCTTATTCACATTTACTCTCAGCTTTCTTCTTTCACACACTTTACCAAACTCAGTAACCAGCCTCTGCGGTTTCTCATCCGAATCAGCCACCAGCGCTGTATCATCAGCGAACAACACCTGACTCACTTCCCAAGCTGCATACTTCCCTCTCTCTCTAAGACTCTTGCATTCACCTCCCTAACAATCTCATCCATAAACAAATTAAACAACCATGGAGACATCACGCACCCCTGCCGCAAACCCACAATAACTGAGAACCAATCACTTTCCTCTCTTCCTACACGTACACATGCCTTACATCCTCGATAAAAACTTTTCACTGCTTCTAACAACTTGCCTTCCACACCATATACTCCTAATACCTTCCAGAGAGCATCTCTCTCATATGCCTTCTCCAGATCCATATATATATATAAATATATATATATATATATATATATATATATATATATATATATATATATATATATATATATATATTCATTTATTATACTTTGTCGCTGTCTCCCGCGTTAGCGAGGTAGCGCAAGGAAACAGACGAAAGAATGGCCCAATCCACCCATATACACATTAATATATGTACATACACGTCCACACACGCACCCACATATACCTATACATTTCAACGTAAGGGGAGTGGGGGAGGAATGGGATGGATTTAGGGAAGCAGTGATGGCTTGCGCAAAAGATGCTTGTGGCATGAGAAGCGTGGGAGGTGGGCAGATTAGAAAGGGTAGTGAGTGGTGGGATGAAGAAGTAAGATTATTAGTGAAAGAGAAGAGAGGGCGTTTGGACGATTTTTCCAGGGAAATAATGTAAATGAGTGGGAGATGTATAAAAGAAAGAGGCAGGAGGCCAAGAGAAAGGTGCAAGAAGTGAAAAAGAGGGCAAATGAGAGTTGATGTGAGATAGTATCATTGAATTTTAGGGATAATAAAAAGATGTTTTGGAAGGAGGTAAATAAAGTGCGTTAGACAAGGGAGCAAATGGGAACTTCAGTAAAGGGGGTTATTGGAGAGGTGATAACAAGTAGTGGTGATGTAAGAAGATGGATCGAGTATTTTGAAGGATTGTTGAATGCGTTTGATGATAGAGTTGCAGATATAGGGTGTTTTGGTCGAGGTGGTGTGCAAAGTGAGAGGGTTAGGGAGAATAATTTGGTAAACAGAGAAGAGGTCGTAAAAGCTTTGCGTAAGATGAAAGCCGGCAAGGCAGCAGGTTTGGATGGTATTGTAGTGGAATTTATTAAAAAAAAGGGGGTGACTGTTTTGTTGACTGGTTGGTAAGGTTATCTAATGTATGTATGACTCATGGTGAGGCGCCTGAGGATTGGCGGAATGCTTGCATAGTGCCATTGTACAAAGGGAAAGGGGATAAACGTGGGTATTCAAATTACAGAGGTATATGTTTGTTGAGTATTCCTGGTAAATTATATGGGAGGGTATTGATTGAGAGGGTGAAGGCATGTACAGAGCATCAGCAGTGTGGTTTCAGAAGTGGTAGAGGATGTGTGGATCAGGTGATTGCTTTGAAGAATGTATGTGACAAATACTTAGAAAAGCAAATGGATTTGTATGTAGCATTTATGGATCTGGAGAAGGCATATGATAGAGTTGATACAGATGCTCTGTGGAAGGTATTAAGAATATATGGTGTGGGAGGCAAGTTGTTAAAAGCAGTGAAAAGTTTTTATCGAGGATGTAAGGCATGTGTACGTGTAGGAAGAGAGGAAAGTGATTGGTTCTCAGTGAATGTCGGTTTGCGGCAGGGGTGCGTGATGTCTACATGGTTGTTTAATTTGTTTATGGATGGCGTTGTTAGGGAGGTGAATGCAAGAGTTTTCGAGAGAGGGGCAAGTATGCAGTCTGTTGTGGATGAGAGGGCTTGGGAAGTGAGTCAGTTTTTGTTCACTGATAATACAGCGCTGGGGACTGATTCGGGTGAGAAACTGCAGAAACTAGTAACTGATTTGGGTAAAGTGTGTGAAAGAAGAAAACTGAGAGTAAATGTGAATAAGATCAAGGTCATTGGGTACAGTAGGGCTGAGAGACAAGTCAATTGGGAGGTACGTTTGAATGGAGAAAAATAGAGGAAGTGAAGTGTTTTAGATATCTGGGAGTGGATTTGGGAGCGGATGGAACCATGGAAGCGGAAGTGAGTCATAGAGAGGGGGAGGGGGCGAAAGTTCTGGGAGCATTGAAAAAAGTGTGGAAGTCGAGAACATTATCTCGGAAAGCAAATAAGGGGTATGTTTGGAGGGATAGTGGTTCCAACAATGTTATATGGTTGCAAGGCGTGGGCTATAGATAGAGCTATTCGGAGGAGGGTGGATGTGTTGGAAATGAGATGTTTGAGGACAATATGTGGTGTGAGGTCGTTTGATCGAGTAAGTAATGGAAGGGTAGAGAGATGTGTGGTAATAAAAAGAGTGTGGTAGAGAGAGCAGACGAGGGTGTTTTGAAATGGTTTGGTCTCATGGAGAATGAGTGAGGAAAGATTGATAAAGAGGATATATGTGTCAGAGGTGGAGGGAACGAGAAGTAGGAGACCAAATTGGAGGTGAAAAGATGGAGTGAAAAAGATTTTGAGTGATCGGGGCCTGAACATGCAGGAGGGTGAAAGGTGTGCAAGGAATAGAGTGAATTGGAACATTGTATTATACCGGGGTCGACGTGCTATCAATGGATTGAACCAGAGCATGTGAAGCGTCTGGGGTAAACCATGGAAAGTTCTGTGGGGCCTGGATGTGGAAAGGGAGCTGTGGTTTCGGTGCATTATACATAACAGCTAGAGACTGAGTGTGAACGAAGGTGGCCTTTGTTGTCTTTTCCTAGTGCTACCTCGCGCACATGCGGGGGTAGGGGGTTGTCATTTTCATGTGTGGTGGGGTGGCGACAGGAATGAATAAGGGCAGACAGTATGAATTATGTACATGTGTATATATGTATATGTCTGTGTGTGTATATATATTATACGTTGAGATGTATAGGTATGTATATGTGCGTGTGTGGACGCGTATGTATATACATGTGTGTGGGTGGGTTGGGCCATTCTTTTGTCTGTTTCCTTGCGCTACCTCGCTGACGAGGGAGACAGCGACAAAGTATAATAAATATACATATATATAAATGTATATATATCTATGCGTTGGAATGAATAGGTATGAATGTGTGCATGTGTGGACGTGTATGTATATACATGTGTATATAGGTGGGTTGGGCCATTCTTTTTTGTTTCCTTGCGCTACCTCGCTAACACGGGAGACTTGCTGCCTTTATTCATTCCCATAGCCACACATGAAATGAAAACCCCCTACCCCGCATGCGCGCGAGGTAGCGCTAGGAAAAGAGAACAAAGTCTACATTCGTTCACACTCAGTCTCTAGCTGTCATGTATAATGCACCGAAACCACATCTCCCTTTCCCCATTCAGGCCCCACAAAACTTTCCATGGTTCACCCCAGACGCTTCACATGCCCTGGTTCAATTCATTGACAGAACATCGACCCCGATATACCATATCGTTCCAATTCATACTATTCCTTACACAACTTTCACCCACCTGCATGTTCAGGCCCCGATTGCTCAAAATCTTTTTCACTCTATCCTTTCATCTCCAAATTGGTCTCCTACTTTTCCTCGTTCCCTCCACCTCTGACACATAAATCTTCTTTGTCAATCTTTCCTCACTCATTTCTCCATGTGACCAAACTATTTCAATACACCCTCTTCTGCTCTCTTAACTACACTCTTTTTATCACCACACATCTTTCATATCCTTTCATTGCTTACTCGATCAAACCACCTCACACCACATATTGTCCTCAAACATCTCACTTCCAGCACGTCCACCCTCCACCGCTCAACCCTATCTATAGCTCATGCCTCGCAACCATATAACATTGTTGGAACCACTATTCCTTCAAGCATACACATTTTTGCTTTCCAAGACAATGTTGTCGTCTTCCACACATTTTTCAACGCTCCCAGAACTTTCGCACCCTCCCCCATCCTGTGACTCATTTCAACTTCCATGGTTCCATCCGCTGCCAAAACTCTTGCATTCACCTCCCTAATAACCCCATCCATAAACAAATGAAACAATCATGGAGACATAATGCACCCCTCCCGCAAACCGACATTCACTGAGAAGCAATCACTCTCCTCTCTTCCTACTTGTACACATGCCTTACATCCTCGATAAAAACTTTTCACTGCCTCCAGTGACTTGCCTCCCACACCATACACAGACCATCTCTATCAACTCTATCATATGCCTTCTCCAGATACATAAATGCTACATACAAATCAATCTGTTTTTCTAAGTATTTCTCATATAGGCTCTTCAAAGCAAACACCTCATCCACACATCCTCTACTAATTCTGAAACCAATCTGATGCTCTGTACATGCCTTCACCCTCTCAACAATACCCTGCCATATAATTTCCCAGGAATACTCAACAAAATTATACCTCTCTAATTTCAACACTCACCTTTATCCCCTTTGCCTTTGTACAATGGCACTATGCATGCACTCTGCCAATCCTCAGGCACTTTGCCGTAAACCATACATACACTGAATGTCCTCACCAACCAGTTAACAATACAGTCACAACCTTTTTTAATTAATTCCACTGCAATACCATCCAAACACGCCGCCTTGCCGGCTTTCATCTTCCGCAAAGCTTTTACTACCTCTTCTCTGTATACCAAATCATTCTCCCTAACCCTCTCACTTCGCACACCACCTCGACCAAAACACCCTATATCTGCCACTCTATCATCAAACACATTCATCAAACCTTCAAAATACTCACTCCATCTCCTTCCCACATCACCACTACTTGTTATTACCTTCCCGTTAGCCCCATTCACCGATGTTCCCATTTTCTTCTCTTGTCTTACTCACTTTATCTACCTCCTTCCAAAACATCATTTTATTCTCCCTAAAATTTGATGATACTCTCTCACCCCAACTCTCATTTGCCCTCTTTTTCACCTCTTGCACCTTTCTCTGCACCTCTTGCCTCTCTTTTGTACATCTCCAAGTCATTTGCATTATTCCCCTGCAAAAATCATCCAAATGCCTCTCTCTTCTCTTTCACTAATAATCTTAATTCTTCATCCCACCACTCACTATCCTTTCTATCCTGCCCACCCCCCATGCTTCTTATGCCACAATATATACAAATATATATACATATATATACATATATTTTTTTTTTTCAAACTATTCGCCATTTCCCGCATTAGCGAGGTAGCGTTAAGAACAGAGGACTGGGCCTTGAGGGAAACCCTCACCTGGCCCAATTCTCTGTTCCTTCTTTTGGAAAATTAAAAAAAAAACGAGAGGGGAGGATTTCCAGCCCCCCGCTCCCTCCCCTTTTAGTCGCCTTCTACGACACGCAGGGAATACGTGGGAAGTATTCTTTCTCCCCTATCCCCTATATATATATATATATATATATATATATATATATATATATATATATATATATATATATATATATATATATATATATATATATTTTTATTTTTTTATTATACTTTGTCGCTGTCTCCCGCGTTTGAGAGGTAGCGCAAGGAAACAGACGAAAGAAATGGCCCAACCCTCCCCCCCCATACACATGTATATACATACGCCCACACACGCAAATATACATACCTACACAGCTTTCCATGGTTTACCCCAGACGCTTCACATGCCTTGCTTCAATCCACTGACAGCACGTCAACCCCGGTATACCACATCGCTCCAATTCACTCTATTCCTTGCCCTCCTTTCACCCTCCTGCATGTTCAGGCCCCGATCACACAAAATCTTTTTCACTCCATCTTTCCACCTCCAATTTGGTCTCCCTCTTCTCCTTGTTCCCTCCACCTCCGACACATATATCCTCTTGGTCAATCTTTCCTCACTCATCCTCTCCATGTGCCCAAACCACTTCAAAACACCCTCTTCTGCTCTCTCAACCACGCTCTTTTTATTTCCACACATCTCTCTTACCCTTACGTTACTCACTCGATCAAACCACCTCACACCACACATTGTCCTCAAACATCTCATTTCCAGCACATCCATCCTCCTGCGCACAACTCTATCCATAGCCCACGCCTCGCAACCATACAACATTGTTGGAACCACTATTCCTTCAAACATACCCATTTTTGCTTTCCGAGATAATGTTCTCGACTTCCACACATTCTTCAAAGCCCCCAGGATTTTCGCCCCCTCCCCCACCCTATGATCCACTTCCGCTTCCATGGTTCCATCCGCTGCCAGATCCACTGCCAGATATCTAAAACACTTCACTTCCTCCAGTTTTTCTCCATTCAAACTCACCTCCCAATTGACTTGACCCTCAACCCTACTGTACCTAATAACCTTGCTCTTGTTCACATTTACTCTTAACTTTCTTCTTCCACACACTTTTCCAAACTCAGTCACCAGCTTCTGCAGTTTCTCACATGAATCAGCCACCAGCGCTGTATCATCAGCGAACAACAACTGACTCACTTCCCAAGCTCTCTCATCCCCAACAGACTTCATACTTGCCCCTCTTTCCAAAACCCTTGCAATATATATATTGTTACGAACTCAATACTTATTCGGGCAAGGTCGCCAGTAACATATACATGTTACAAATACTATACTGATCCTTATCTTGCGAGGACGTTAGATTTGTTATGTTTCACAACAGGATAACACTATCTGAAAGTTATGGGTTTGAATCAAAGACCAGCATTACAACTACTTATAATGAAAAGGAATTGAAGTGTACAAAGATAAACACACTAAAGGCACAACTCATTTACGTTAACAATGAACGTGAGTTTAACATTGAACATGAGTTAACATTGAACATGAATCAACACTGTACATGAGTTATCATTGAACATGAGTTAACATTGAACATGAGTTAAGATTCCAGGTAAGATTTCAAACTAGGAGATCTCTTTCCTTTATGACAAATTCTTCGATAACATTACACTAGTTAAACCCTTCTTTGACAAGTTATAATTCTATGATACTCAATTATGACAAAGACAAAACAATGTAGGGTCTGTATCGCACACTGCACTCGGATAACGGGCTTATAGCAGGAGGGACACCACTTACCTCGCTGGGCTAGAGAGAGAGAAAATCAAATCTCAGCGGGTGTCATGGGTATCTATTACAAGTAAAGACGAGCGTCCACCTTGCTGATACAACGCTACCCTTGATTGGCTATGGTACTAAGAGCACTTGCGTTTGGTTGGAGTATCCTGAAGTCCGTCGCACTTTCTTGTTTAAACATGCAGCGATGACATGTCCCGTACGGTGGTGAAATACCCCGTAGCTGATTGACAACTTAATCTCACGCCTCTGATAAGGGTCCGGATGCTCAAGGACAGATCACCACCTGGTTTCAAAACAAAATTATTAAGCCTAATGCTTGGTGGGAAGAGAAGTTCCGAGCCAGTCTCAGAGGGAGGCCTCAATATTCGTCCTAATAAGAAATAACAACACCATACACAAGGACACACACGTTATATACACGAACATGTGGGCACACACACACACACACACACACACACACACATGTTCGTAACATCCCCCTCCCTAAATGAGAAAATTCCTGGAAGAGGAATTTTCTCACCTTAAGAGCGGGATAAACAATTAGCTAACACAATCTGTTAGCACTTGAGGTGGGCTGAAAATAATGTAACCTATAAATTGTACATAATTTGGCAAGGCCCACCTCTTTAATTTCTGACTCCGATCCCGTATTTTGTTTGAAAGGGGTTGGTAGTCAGTACACTCTAAAATGATTGGCTGAAGGGCACAAATACACAGAAAGTGTTATAATACAAACAGCAAAAACACAGATTCCTTCTCCATGGCGGGGGCTATCTGTTTGGGCTCAACCTTCTCTCTGTTCTCCTGCGTGAGGACCTCACCAGCGTCTACATCACTGGCATTCACAGCTAATCTGGTTGGAGCCTGCAAAAAAAAAAAGCAGTTAAAAAGTAGGGTTCCTAACTGATGAGAGGCTGTCTCACACTGCTCATTCCAAATTGATCTGACATCTTTCTTCAATGAATCTGTCAAGGGGTTGCGAGTGCGAGAAAAGTTACTAATAAACATTCTGTAATAGCCAACCATCTCCAAGTAACACTTCAGTTCCCTTCTCGTTCGGGGGGAACATCTACGGGCTAATACTTGGACCCTTACAGTCGGTGGAAGGAGGGGACAGGCAAAAACTCTGGGTGTGTCGACCTCTCCACCCGTCAGATGCGAAAGTTTCGCCTCCCACTTCCCGTTCGCGCCTCCGTCCGGTTCCCAGGTCTCCGAGGCACTCGCAGCGACGTCGTCGACTTCGTCACACACGGCTACCGCTGGACGTTGGATGATGCAGACTGTCACCGTCGGTTCCAAAGGGGGAGCATCACGACTGAGATATGGTTTAAGCATGTTGACGTGGCACAATCTCCGACCTCTACGCCTAAACACCTCGTCGCCCGTCTCGAAGCTTCTCAATCGAGACAGTCTGTCAGGCCATCCGTTCCTGAGTCTCTCTTGGATGGGCACGAGACAAATCCTCAGTCTCACCCACTGATTCTTGTACGGACTCGAAACAAGCACAGGAGATATCACACAGCTTCTCCTACTTATCTTCATCCTCAGGGAGAGTCTTCTCTCTTGAATGGGCGCGAGACAAATTCTCAGTCTATCACACAGCTATCTCTCACTAGACTCACTTTCAGGGAGAGTTTTCACTTCCTCCGTTTTAACGGAGTCTATACCAGGGGAGAGGGTATCACCCAGCTAACTCTCGCTGGTCTCACTCTCAGGGAGAGTCTTCAAATCCTCTGTCTCAACTGAGGCTACACCAGGGAAGAGGGTATCACACAGCTTCCTCTCGCTGTCCTCACTCTCAGGGAGAGTCTTCAAATCCTGTCTCACGGAGGGTATACCAGGGGAGAGAGTATCACACAGTTTCCTTTCGCTGGTCTCACTCGGGGGGAGAGTCTTCACTTCCTGCGTTTCAACGGAGTCTACACCAGGGGAGAGGGTATCACACAGCCTCCTCTCGCTGGGCTTCACTTCCTCCGTTTCAAAAGCTATGTCCTCAGGCACACGGCCTGCCGTGCCAGCTGTCCTGGGCCTGGCATCATCATGGTTGGGGACTATCTCTGGTACCTCTTCCTCGAGCTGCGCTGCCTCCGTGGACTCCACCGGGCCCGTAGGCAACACCGGCACTGGGTTCATCTTCCCACCCGCTAGGTCATTGCCTAACACAAAGTCCACGTCTAAGACAGGCATCTTATCTACAACCCCTACAAGAGCATGGCCAGTGAAGAAATCTGTTTCTGCCCTCACATCGACTAGTGGGGCTTCCTTGGGACCCGATAGTCCATCTAGCAAGACTAGGTCTCCAGACTCTCCTCGCGGCACCAAGCCATCCAACGTCAGGGACTGCAGCGCACCAGAATCCCGTAATACGGTCACATTTTGTCGTACACCACATCTACTAACAAAGCCCTCAGACAGGAACGCATTGTAGTTCCCACAGAACGGATCCTTAACTACAGATTGATCAACACTCTCGTAACCCCTCACTTTCCTAAGAGCAGGGATAGCCTCACCTACTTTACTAAGTGGCCCTAAAGTTGAGAAGACTTACCGGCCTACTCTTGATAGAGTCTCTGGATTCCTTCTCCTGAGCCCAGCAATCCTTCACTTGGTGCCCAGCCTTGCCACAGTGACAACAACCCTTAAATTTTTGAGAGTATTTCCCCTGACCTTTATGAGTTACCGGCAAGGTAACAGATTCAGGTGGAATTACATGACCTTTGGTCCTCCCTCTGCCGTCAAAGCCCTTTGAACATCTCTCCCCGTCAAGTTCACTGAACTTTGGTAAGAGATGTAAGTTGCCCAATTGGGACGACACTGGTCCTGATGGTGAAGCGTTAGGTCTAAGTTTTTCACGTCCGAGCGCGAACCTAGCTTGTTCAGTCTTCTTTTGTACCTGCACCTGTGCTTGTGCATTGACCTTAGCTATCTCTAGTTGGATTCGCCAGTATTCGGGATCAACATTAACATCACTAGGGATTAAAGATTTAATGTCCTCGGGAGAGGGTTCAAATCGACAGAACTGGTCAACGTCAGCGTCGTTGGTCAACGGCAAGATTAACGAATCAAGGAAAGAGACTCCGTTAAGGATCCTGGCAAGGTCGCCAATTTATATGTTACGAACTCAATACTTATTCGGGCAAGATCGCCAGTAACATATATGTTACAAATACTATACTGATCCTTGTCTTGCAAGGACGTTAGATTTGTTATGTTTCACAACACAGGATAACACTATCTGAACGTTATGGGATTAAAACAAACACCAGGGTTAAATCTACATATAATACAAGAAATAAGAATACAAGATGACAACGAAATTGATCGGGTACAAACACTTTCGCTAACACTTGATATTCAATATTCCACATTCTACATTCCAGGTAAGATTTCAAGCCAGGAGATCTCTTTCCTTTATGACATATTCTTCGATAACATTACACTTAGTTAGACCTGACGTTACACAGTAAACATCATCGTTACACTTAGCAGCGGTGGCTACGAGGCTCGAGACATGGAAAGCCTACATTACCTTGCTGGGCTCGGGATTGCTGAAGGAATCGGCTCCCAGACGATCGTCTGAGCCTTTTAACTGAAGGACCAGCAAGGCAGGAACAGTTAGCCACGCCTTGACCCGCCAACTATGGCTACGATACGTCAGAATGACTTCAATTGCCCTTGATAGGTCAAAAGACTGATTGTCACGCCCTCATCCCAACGTGATTGGGTGGAGAAGGCCTAAGGTCCGGCCCTCATCTTGCATAGATTTCAAACTCCTTTCTTCCCTTGTTCACGACAGCAGCGATTGTACGGGATGACATACCCCGTAGCTGGCCCCACGCCTTGACCTGACGCCACTCATAAGGGTTTGGGTGCTGGAGGACTGGTAAACATCTGCTTCAAATTAGGATTACTAAGACGAATAACTCGGTCAGGGAAGTGAGGTCCGAGGCGAGAGCAACAACACCCTACACAAATGCACACCATACACAAAGACACACCATACATATATATACGAACATGTGCACACATACACAATGTTCGTAACAATATATATATATATATATATATATATATATATATATATATATATATATATATATATATATATATATATATATATATATATATCCCTGGGGATAGGGGAGAGAGAATACTTCCCACGTATTCCTCGCGTGTCGTAGAAGGCGACTAAAGGGGACGGGAGCGGGGATCTGGAAACCCTCCCCTCCTTGTATTTTAACTTTCTAAAAGGGGAAACAGAAGAAGGAGTCACGCGGGGAGTGCTCATTCTCCACGAAGTCTCAGATTGGGGTGTCAGAGTGTGTGTGGATGTAACCAAGATGAGAAAAAAAAGAGATAGGTAGTATGTTTCAGGAAAGGAACCTGAATGTTTTGCCTCTGAGTGTCACGAAGCTCAAGGGTAAAGGTGAATAGTGGTTTGGGAATGTCTTGGGAGTAAAGTCAGGGGGTTAGTGAGAGGACAAGAGCAAGGGATGCAGTAGCACTACTCCTGAAACAGGAGTGGTGGAAGTATGTGATAGAGTGTAAGAAAGTAAACTCTAGATTGATATGGGTAAAACTGAAAGTGGATGGATAGAGATGGGTGATTATTGGTGCATATGCACCTGGGCATGAGAAGAAAGACCATGAGAGGCTAGTGTTTTGGGAGCAGCTGAGTGTCATAGTAGTTTTGATGCACGAGACCGGGTTATAGTGATGGGTGATTTTAATGCAAAGGTGAGTAATGTGGCAGTTGAGGGAATAATTGGTATACATGGGGTGTTCAGTGTTGTAAATGGAAATGGTGAAGAGCTTGTCGATTTACGTGCTGAAAAAGGACTGGTGATCGGAAATACCTGGCTTAAAAAGAGGGATATACATAAGTGTACGTATGTAAGTAGGAGAGATGGCCAGAGAGCGTTATTGGATTGCGTGTTAATTGATAGGCGTGCGAAAGAGAGACTTTTGGATGTTAATGTGCTGAGAGGTGCAACTGGAGGGATGTCTGATCATTATCTTGTAGGGGCAAAGGTAAAGATTTGTAGAGGTTTTCAGAAAAGAAGAGGGAATGTTGGGGTGAAGAGAGTGGTGAGAGTAAGTGAGCTGGGGAGACTTGTGCGAGGAAGTACCAGGAGAGACTGAGTACAGAAGGGAAAAGGTGAGAACAAAGGACGTAATGGGAGTGGGAGAGGAATGGGATGTATTTAGGGAAGCGGTGATGGCTTGCGCAAAAGATGCTTCTGGCATGAAAAGCATGGGAGGTGGGCAGACTACAAAGGGTGGTGAGTGGAGTGATGAAGAAGTAAGATTATTAGTAAAAGAGAAGAGGGAGGCATTTGGACGTTTTTAACAGGGATATAATGCAAATGAGTGGGAGATGTATAAAAGAAAGAGGCAGGAGGTCAAGAGAAAGGCGCAAGAGGTGAAAAAAGAGGGCAAATGAGAGTATCATTAAATTTTAGGGAGAATAAAAAGGTGTTTTGGAGAGGTAAATAAAGTGCGTAAGACAAGGGAATAAATGGGAACTTCAATGAAGGGGTCTAATGGGGAGGTGATAACAAGTAGTGGTGATGTGAGAAGGAGATGGAGTGAGTATTTTGAAGGTTTCTTGAATGTGTTTGATGATAGAGTGGCAGATATAGGGTGTTTTGGTCGAGGTGATGTGCAAAGTGAGAGCGTTAGGGAGAATGATTTAATAAAAAGATGAGGTAGTAAAAGCTTTGCGGAAGATGAAAGCCGGCAAGGCAGCAGGTTTGGATGGTATTGAATTGGAATTAAAAAAGGGGGTGACTGTATTGTTGACTGGTTGGTTAGGTTATTTAATGGGTGTATGACTCATGGTGAGGTGCCTGAGGATTGGCAGAATGCTTCCATAGTGCCATTGTACAAAGGCAAAGGGGATAAAAGTGAGTGCTCTAATTACAGAGGTATAAGTTTGTTTAGTATTACTGGGAAATTCATATGGGAGGGTATTGATTGAGAGGGTGAAGGCATGTACAGAGCATCAGATTGGGGAAGGGCAGTGTGGTTTCAGAAGTGGAAGAGGATGTGTGGATCAGGTGTTTGCTTTGTAGAATGTATGTGAGAAATACTTAGAAAAGCAAATGGATTTGTATGTAGCATTTATGGATCTGGAGAAGGAATATGACAGAGTTGATAGAAATGTTCTCTGAAAGGTATTAAAAATATGTGGTGTGGGAAGCAAGTTGTTAGAAGCAGTGAAAAGTTTTTATCGAGGATGTACGGCATGTGTACGTGCAGGAAGAGAGGAAAGTGATTGGTTCTCAGTGAATGCTGGTTCGCAGCAGGGGTGTGTGATGTCTCCATGGTTGTTTAATTTGTTTATGGATGGAGTTGTTAGGGAGGTGAATGCAACAGTTTTGGAAAGAGGGGCAAGTATGCAGTCTGTTGTGGATGGGAGAGCTTGGGAAGTGAGTCAATTGTTGTTCGCTGATGATACAGTGCTGGTGGCTGATTTGGGTGAAAAACTGCAGAAGCTGGTGACTGAGTTGGGTAAAGTGTGTGAAAGAAGAAAGCTGACAGTAAATGTGAATAAGAGCAAGGTTATTAGGTACAGTAGGGTTGAGGGTTAAGTCAATTGGGAGGTAAGTTTGAATGGAGAAAAACTGGAGGAAGTGAAGTGTTTTAGATATCTGGGAGTGGATTTTGCAGCGGATGGAACCATGGAAGCAGAAGTGAATCATAGGGTGGGGAGGTCGCGAAAGTTCTGGGAACGTTGAAGAATGTGTGGAAGTCGAGAACATCATCTAGGAAAGCAAAAATGGATACGTTTGAAGGAATAGTGGTTCCGACAATAATATATGGTTGCGAGGCGTCGGCTATAGATAGAGTTGTGCGCAGGAGGATGGATGTACTGGAAATGAGATGTTTGAGGACAATATGTGGTGTAAGGTGGTTTGATCGAGTAAATAATAATAGGGTAAGATATGTGTGGTAATAAAAAGAGTGTGGTTGAGAGAGCAGAAGAGGGTATTTTGAAATGGTTTGGTCACATGCAGAGAATGAGTGAGGAAAAATTGACCAAGAGGATATATGTGTCAGAGGCGGAGGGAACGAGGAGAAGTGGGAGACCAAATTGGAGGTGGAAAGATGGAGTGAAAGGCGTGCAAGGAGTAGAGTGAATTGGAACGATGTGGTATACCGGGGTCGACGTGCTGTAAATGGATTGAACCAGGGCATGTGAAGCGTCTGGGGTAAACCATGTGGGGGCTGGATGTGGAAAAAGAGCTGTGGTTTCGGTGCATTATTACATGACAGCTAGAGACTGAGTGTGAATGAATGTGGCCTTTGTTGTCTTTTCTTAGCACCACCTCGCGCACATGTGGGGGGAGGGGGCTGTATTTCATGTGTGGCGGGGTGGCGATGGGAATGAATAAAGGCAGACAGTATGAATTATGTACATGTGTATAAATGTATATGTCTCTGTGTGTATATGCATGTATATGTTGAGATGTATAGGTATTTGCGTGTGTGGACGTGTATGTATATAAATGTGTATGTGTGTGGGTTGGGCCATTCTTTCGTCTGTTTCCTTGTGCTACCTCGCTAACGCGGGAGACAGCGACAAAGTAAAATATATTATATATTTTTTTTTTCCTTTGTCGCTGTCTCCCGCGTTTGCGAGGTAGCGCAAGGAAACAGACGAAAGAAATGGTCCAACCCACCTCCCTACACATGTATATACATACGTCCACACACGCAAATATACATACCTACACAGCTTTCCATGGTTTACCCCAGACGCTTCACATGCCCTGATTCAGTCCACTGACAGCACGTCAACCCCGGTATACCACATCGATCCAATTCACTCTGTTTCTTGACCTCCTTTCATCCTCCTGCATGTTCAGGCCCCGATCACACAAAATCTTTTTCACTCCATCTTTCCACCTCCAATTTGGTCTCCCACTTCTCCTCGTTCCCTCCACCTCCGACACATATATCCTCTTGGTCAATCTTTCCTCACTCATTCTCTCCATGTGCCCAAACCACTTCAAAACACCCTCTTCTGCTCTCTCAACCAAGCTCTTTTTATTTCCACACATATCTCTTACCCTTAAGTTACTTACTCGATCAAACCACCTCACACCACACATTGTCCTCAAACATCTCATTTCCAGCACATCCATCCTCCTGCGCACAACTCTATCCATAGCCCACGCCTCGCAACCATACAACATTGATGGAACCACTATTCCTTCAAAAATACCCATTTTTGCTTTCCGAGATAATGTTCTCGACTTCCACACATTCTTCAAGGCTCCCAGGATTTTTACCCCCTCCCCACCCTATGATCCACTTCCGCTTCCATGGTTCCATCCGCTGCCAGATCCACTCCCAGATATCTAAAACACTTTACTTCCTCCAGTTTTTCTCCATTCAAACCTACCTCCCAGTTGACTTGACCCTCAACCCTACTGTACCTAATAACCTTGCTCTTATTCACATTTACTCTTAACTTTCTTCTTTCACACACTTTACCAATATATAATATATATTAAGAGTAAATGTGAATAAGAGCAAGGTAATTAGGTACAGTAGGGGTGAGGGTCAAGTCAACTGGGAGGTAAGTTTGAATGGCGAAAAACTGGAGGAAGTAAAGTGTTTTAGATATCTGGGAGTGGATCTGGCAGTGGATGGAACCATGGAAGCGGAAGTGGATCATAGGGTGGGGGAGGGGGCGAAAATCCTGGGAGCCTTGAAGAATGTGTGGAAGTCGAGAACATTATCTCGGAAAGCAAAAATGGGTATGTTTGAAGGAATAGTGGTTCCAACAATGTTGTATGGTTGCGAGGCGTGGGCTATGGATAGAGTTGTGCGCAGGAGGATGGATGTGCTGGAAATGAGATTTTTGAGGACAATGTGTGGTGTGAGGTGGTTTGATCGAGTAAGTAATGTAAGGGTAAGAGAGATGTGTGGAAATAAATAGAGCGTGGTTG
>NC_092233.1:41700947-41708447 GCF_036320965.1 Panulirus ornatus
TCAAGATACATGGACTAGCCACTGTAAAAGTGCTATCAAATCCAGGCATTACTCTATGGCTGACAAGAAGTTTATTGAAACGGAAAGAGAGTGTGTGCTCCAGGAAGGGATTATAAGACCCAGCAACTCATCATAGAGGGCTAAAGTTATAGTCACTTTGGGAGAGAACCGCAAGAAGAGAATGGTTATAGACTATTCCCAAACTATAAATCGGTTCACAGAACTTGATGCTCAACCCTTGCCATGAACATATGAAACAGTAAATAATATTGCAAAGTAAAAGGTGTTTAGCATACAGGATATGAAGAGTGCATACTATCAAGTGGCTATAAGAAAGGAAGAATAACTGCCTCTGAAGCAGATGGGAAATTTTTGAATTCAACCACATACCTTTAGGAGTGAAAAATGGAGAGCTGTTTACCAAAAAGTGATACATTAAATTCTTAAAAACAAGGGGGTGAAGGGCACTTTTGCTTATGAAGATAATGTAACAGTGTGTGGTGAGACTGAAGAACATGATAAAAACCTGACACATTTTTTGGGTATGGCTTTGGATTATAACTCGACTCAATTACGACATGTGATTTTTTTTTTCAAACTATTTGCCATTTCCCGTGTTAGCGAGGTAGCGTTAAGAACAGAGGACTGGGCCTTTGGGGGAATATCCTCACCTAGTCCCTTCTCTGTTCCTTCTTCTGGAAAATTAAAAAAAAAATGAGAGGGGAGGATTTCCAGCCCCCCGCTCCCTCCCCCTTTAGTCACCTTCTACGACATGCAGGGAATACGTGGGAAGTATTCTTTCTTCCCTATCCCCAGGGATAACATGTGATTTTATAAGCCATAATTCTTCTTGGGTACTTGTAAAAGAGGGAGTGATCAGACCATACCCAGAGCGCCTTCATTCAATGTTAAATCTTTCACTCCCTAAGGATACTGCTTCCTTACAGAGATCAATGGGGATGCTTGCACATTACTCCCGTTGGATACTTAATTTTTCTGAAAAGATCCATCCTCTCTAGCATGCTGACGGATTAACTCTGTCTACTGATGCAGCACTAGCTTTTGAGAACTTAAAGATGTTGCAGATTCAGTGGTAAAAGCTATTGACCCTACGTCTCCTTTCACTATGGAAACCGATGCTTCAATCCACGCTATAACTGCTACACTATCTCAGAATGGTCGTCCAGTAGCATTCTTCTCTCATACTCTTTCTAATAGTGAACAGAAACATTCTCCTGAAGAGAAAGAAGCATATGCCTTAGTAAAAGCCCTTAGAAAGTGGAAACACTATCTTGTTGGACATCACTTTAAGCTTATTACAGATCAGCTCGGTGTGAAGTTCATGTTCGACCCTAAATCTGCTAGCAAAATCAAAAACCATATTGTGTGCTGCCCAGGTAAAGAAGATACTCCTGCTGATGCACTTTCACATGTGTGTGGTGCTACTACTACAGATAAACTCAGGGAACTACATGAAAACCTTTGCCACCCCGGGAGTGTTTTGAATGGTGCCTTTTGTCCGTGGTTGAAATCTGCCCTATACTATCGATGATGATAAGAGAATCACTGCCTCGTCAAATATGCTCTGAAATCAAACGTCAGTTCTACAAATCAGACTCTGGCCTACTGATTAAGGCAACCCAGCTGTACAAAAGGCTGAACTTGGATTTTAAAGGCCCACTTCCAACACAATCAAGAAACACTGTCCTTGATGAATTCTCATGGTTTCCAATTGTCTTCCCTAGCCCTAACATGACTACCAGAACTGTTATCAGATGTTTGATACAGATGTTTGCCATATTTGTTATGCCAGCAAATATCCACTCTGACAAAGGTGTGCCTTCATGTCAGGAGAGCTAAAGGATTTTCCATAAAAGAAATGGGTAGCTACCAGTCGTACTACTCCCTACAACCCTAGGGGTAATGACAGGTCAAAAGGTATATTGGAATTATATGGAAGATCATAATGCTGGCTCTCAGAACAGAGAACCTTGATGTATCTCAGTGGGAACAGTTCTCCGAGATGCATTCCATTCTATCTAATCATTGTTGTGCACTTCTACTAACTGTGCACCGCACTAGCATTTCTTTCAGCATTCTAGGAGGTCCACATCAGGCTGAATATTACCTACAAGGCACATTCATAAAGGCCCGGCCCCCTTAAAGACAGCAAATGTGGGATAGCAAGAACAATCCCTGGTGGGTGAGGTTGAAATATTGGAAGCAAATCTTGAGTATGCCTGTCAAGCTTCCAGATGGCAGAGTAACTACCATTTCATTAAGGCATCTTGCACCTTTGACTGGTGACAGAAGTGACAGTGTGTATACTAATCCTTCTGTGTCTCAGCCACTGAACAGTCAAGAAATATCAGATATTGGTGAGAACCTGGAGCCTCCATGTCAAGAAAGCATCACTCAGAAACATCCTACAACGTCTGATCAAATGTCTTCACCAGTGCAAGTTTATAGATCTGAGAGAGCATGACATGCCCCTAAACATCTCTAAGATTATTCCTTGTGAACTCCGTTAGGTGGGAAAGAATGTGGTAATATGTGAAATTGTAAATTGTCATGACTTTACATTTGAAATCCCTCAGTAATTGTTTACGTCAAGAGCCCCTGTCATGCGACAACTCAGACAACCTGAGTATCTTGTAAACACAGGTTGGCTACTCTCCTTTTAATTGTGTTTGCTTGCGTATGTTATGTTTTGCTGGTCTTACTGATGAGTAAGAATTGTGGATAAGGTTTTCCTTATGCTGGTTTGTCTACTAAATGTATAACTTGAGTATAAGTGCTGTGTTGTGTAAAACTACAACGTTTTGTTATAGAATGTAACAGCAGTGCTTTTGTTTGAGCAATAAAACCATAAGTCCTATTATGTAGTTGGTTTACTTCACCCTAAATCTGCACTCTATCATCAAACACATTCAAGAGTACTTCAAAATACTCACTCCAATTCCTCGTCACTTAATCACTACCAGTACCATTTGCCCCTATAACTCCTTCACTGATGTTCCTATTTGTTTCTCTCTCTAGTTTTTGCACATTATTAACCTCCTTCCAAAACATCTTCATCTACTTTAACTTTACTGATACTCATTCACTCCAACCCTCATTTTCAACCCCTGCACCTACCTCATGACTTCCTGCCACTTTCTCTTGGGCATCTCCCAGTCATTTGCACTCCTTCCTTTAAGTATCACCCAAATGCCTCTCATTTCTCTTTCACAAGCAACTTTAATTCTTTATCTCACCTCTCAATGTCCTTTATAATTAGCCCACCTCTCACCTTCTGCATGGCACATGCATCTTTTACACATGCCAGCATTACTTTCCTAAATACCTCCATTCATCACAAACTCGCCTTGCTTCATACATTCTCATCTTTTGCCATTCTACACACAATCTCTCCAGGCATTTCTTCTCACAACTCTCAATCTCTTCTGGCATTTCTCCTCACAAGTCTCTTTTCCAATCTCACTCTTATCACTCAAACCTTTACCCTTATGTCCACAATATAGTGTTCAGCATTCCCTCTCAGTACATATACATGACAGCTAGAGAATAGACATGAGCAAATGTGGCCCTTCTTTGTCTGTTCCTGGTGTTACCTCACTAACATGGGAAATGGCGATCAAGTAGCGAGGCTGTTTCCTGTGGGGCAGGGTAGTGCCAGTAATGGAAGAAGGCAAGCAAGAATGAATATGTACATGTGTATATAAGTATGTGTATGTGTATGTTGATACGCATACATATATATATATATATAGTCTTTTTTTTTTTCATACTATTCGCCATTGCCCGCAATAGCGAGGTAGCGTTAAGAACAGAGGACTCGGCCTTTGACAGAATATCCTCACCTGGGGATAGGGGAGAAAGAATACTTCCCAGGTATTCCCTGCGTGTCGTAGAAGGCGACTAAAAGGGAAGGGAGCGGGGGGGGGGGGCTGGAAATCCTCCCCTCTCAGTTTTTTAATTTTCCAAAAGAAGGAACAGAGAAGGGGGCCTCAAAGGTCCAGTCCTCTGTTCTTAATGCTACCTTGCTAATGCGGGAAATGGCGAATAGTATGAAAGAAAGAATATATATATATATATATATATATATATATATATATATATATATATATATATATATATATATATATATATATATATATATTTTTCTTTCTTTCATACTATTCGCCATTTCCCGCATTAGCGAGGTAGCGTTGAGAACAGAGGACTGGGCCCTTGAGGGAATATCCTCACCTGGGCCCCTTCTCTATTCCCTCTTTTGGAAAATTAAAAAAAAACAAAAAGTGAGAGGGGAGGATTTCCAGCCCCCCGCTCCCTCCCCTTTTAGTCGCCTTCTACGACATGCAAGGAATACGTGGGAAGTATTCTTTCTCCCCTATCCCCAGGGATAATATATATATATATATATATATATATATATATATATCTTTTTATATATATACATATATATTTGCGCTACCTCGCAAACGCGGGAGACAGCGACAAAGTATAAAAAAATATATATATATATATATATATATATATATATATATATATATATCTTTTTTTTTTTCCATACTATTTGCCATTTCCCGCGATAGAGAGATAGCGTTAAGAACAGAGGACTGGGCCTTTGAGGGAATACCCTCACCTGGCCCCCTTCTCTGTTCCTTCTTTTGGAAAATTAAAAAAAAACAAGATGGGAGGATTTCCAGCCCCCCGCTCCCTTCCCTTTTAGTCGCCTTCTACGACACGCAGGGAATACATGGGAAGTATTCTTTCTCCCCTATCCCCTGGGATAATATATATTTATTTATTTTATTTATTTTGCATTGTCGCTGTTCCCGCGTTTGCGAGGTGGCGCAAGGAAACAGACGAAAGAAATGGCCCAACCCACCCCCATACACATGTATATACATACACGTCCACACACGCAAATATACATACCTATACATCTCAATGTACACATATATATACACACACAGACCCATACATATATACCCATGTACACAATTCACACTGTCTGCCTTTATTCATTCCCATCGCCACCTCGCGACACATGCAATACCATCCCCCTCCCCCCTCATGTGTGCAAGGTAGCGCTAGGAAAAGACAACAAAGGCCCCATTCGTTCACACTCAGTCTCCAGCTGTCATGCAATAATGCCCGAAACCACAGCTCCCCCTCCACATCCAGGCCCCACTCAACCTTCCACGGCTCACCCCAGACGCTTCACATGCCCTGATTCAATCCACTGACAGCACGTCAACCCCAGTATAGCACATCGATCCAATTCACTCTATTCCTTGCCCTCCTTTCACCCTCCTGCATGTTCAGGCCCCGATCACACAAAATCTTTTTCACTCCATCTTTCCACCTCCAATTTGGTCTCCCACTTCTCCTCGTTCCCTCCACCTCCGACACATATATCCTCTTGGTCAATCTTTCCTCACTCATTCTCTCCATGTGCCCAAACCATTTCAAAACACCCTCTTCTGCTCTCTCAACCACGCTCTTTTTATTTCCACACATCTCTCTTACCCTTACGTTACTTACTCGATCAAACCACCTCACACCACACATTGTCCTCAAACATCTCATTTCCAGCACATCCATCCTCCTGCGCACAACTCTATCCATAGCCCACGCCTCGCAACCATACAACATTGTTGGAACCACTATTCCTTCAAACATACCCATTTTTGCTTTCCGAGATAATGTTCTCGACTTCCACACATTCTTCAAGGCTCCCAGGATTTTCGCCCCCTCCCCCACCCTATGATCCACTTCCGCTTCCATGGTTCCATCCTCTGCCAGATCCATTCCCAGATATCTAAAACACTTTACTTCCTCCAGTTTTTCTCCATTCAAACTTACCTCCCAATTGACTTGCCCCTTTCTTCCTACATGTACACATGCCTTACATCCTTGATTAAAACTTTTCGCTGCTTCTAACAATTTGCCTCCAACAACATTTATTCTTAATACCTTCCACAGAGCATCTCTATCAACTCTATTATATGCCTTCTCAAGATCCATAAATGCTACACACAAACCCATTTGCTTTTCTAAGTATTTCTCACATACATTCTTCAGAGCAAATACCTGATCCACACATCCTCTACCACTTCTGAAACCACACTGCTCTTCCCCAATCTGATGCTCTGTACATGCCTTAACCCTCTCAATCAATCTCAATCAACATGCCTTAACCCTCTCAATTTACCAGGAATACTCAACAAACTTATACCTCTGTAGTTTGAGCACTCACTCTTGTCCCCTTAGCCTTTCTACAATGGCACTATGCAAGCATTCTGCCAGTCCTCAGGCACCTCACCATGAGTCATACATACATTAAATAACCTTTCCAACCAGTCAACAATACAGTCGCCCCCTTTTTTAATAAATTCCACTGCAATGCCATCCAAACACACTGCCTTGCTGGCTTTCATATTCCGCAAAGCTTTTACTACCTCTTCTCTGTTTACCAAATCATTTTCCCTAATCCCCTCACTTTGCACACCACCTCGACCAAAACACCCTATGTCTGCCACTCTATCATCAAACACATTCAACAAACCTTCAAAATGCTCACTCCATCTCCTTCTCACATCACCACTACTTGTTATAACCTCCCCATTAGCCCCCTTCACTGATGTTCCCATTTGTTCCCTTGTCTTACGCACTTTATTTACCTCCTTCCAAAACATCTTTTTATTCTCCCTAAAATTTAATGATACTCTCTCATCCCAACTCTCATTTGCCCTCGTTTTCACCTCTTGCACCTTTCTCTTGATCTCCTGCCTCTTTCTTTTATACATCTCCAACTCATTTGCATTATTTCCCAGCAAAAATCGTCCAAATGCCTCTCTCTTCTCTTTCACTAATAATCTTACTTCTTCATCCCACCACTCACTACCCTTCCTATACACATATACACATACATATTCATACTTACTGCCTTCATCCATTCCCGTCGCCACCCCGCCACCTATGAAATGCCACCCCCTCCCCCCATGCACGCAAGCTAGCACTAGGATAAGACAACAAAGGCCACATTCGTTCACACTCAGTCTCTAGTTGTCATGTGTAATGCACCGAAACAACAGCTCCCTTTCCACATCCAGGCCCCACTCTATTCCTTGCACACCTTTCAATTCCTGTATGTTCAGGCCCGATCACTCAATCCTTCCACCTCCAATTTGGTCTCCCACTTCTCCTCGTTCCCTCTACCTCTGACACATATATCCTCTTTGTCAATCTTTCCTCACTCATTCTCTCCATGTGACCAGACCATTTCAACACACCCACTTCTGCTCTCTCAACCACACTCTTCTTATTACAATAACATCTCTCTTACCCTTTAAACATACCCATTCTTGCCCTCTGAGACAACGTTCTCGCCTTCCAAACATTCTTCAACGCTCCCAGAACCTTCATCCCTTCCCCCACCCTGTGACTCACTTCCGCTTCCATGGTTCCTTCTGCTGCTAAATCCAATCC
>NC_092233.1:41710947-41715947 GCF_036320965.1 Panulirus ornatus
TTTGCTTTCCGAGATAATGTTCTCGACTTCCACACATTCTTCAAGGCCCTCAGAATTTTCGCCCCCTCCCCCACCCTATGATCCACTTCCGCTTCCATGGTTCCATCCGCTGCCAGATCCACTCCCAGACATCTAAAACACTTCACTTCCTCCAGTTTTTCTCCATTCAAACTCACCTCCCAATTGACTTGACCCTCAACCCTACTGTACCTAATAACCTTGCTCTTATTCACATTTACTCTTAAATTTCTTCTTCCACACACTTTACCAAACTCAGTCACCAGCTTCTGCAGTTTCTCACATGAATCAGCCACCAGCGCTGTATCATCAGCGAACAACAACTGACTCACTTCCCAAGCTCTCTCATCCTCAACAGACTTCATACTTGCCCCTCTTTCCAAAACTCTTGCATTTACCTCCCTAACAACCCCATCCATAAACAAATTAAACAACCATGGAGACATCACACACCCCTGCCGCAAACCTACATTCACTGAGAACCAATCACTTTCCTCTCTTCCTACACGTACACATGCCTTACATCCTCGATAAAAACTTTTCACTGCTTCTAACAACTTTCCTCCCACACCATATATTCTTAATACCTTCCACAGAGCATCTCTATCAACTCTATCATATGCCTTCTCCAGATCCATAAATGCTACATACAAATCCATTTGCTTTTCTAAGTATTTCTCACATACATTCTTCAAAGCAAACACCTGATCCACACATCCTCTACCACTTCTGAAACCACACTGCTCTTCCCCAATCTGATGCTCTGTACATGCCTTCACCCTCTCAATCAATACCCTCCCATATAATTTACCAGGAATATATATATATATATATATATATATATATATATATATATATATATATATATATATATATATATTGAATCAAGGCATGTGAAGCGTCTGGGGCAAACCATGGAAAGCTGTGTAGGTATGTATATTTGCGTGTGTGGACGTATGTATATACATGTGTATGGGGGGGGGTTGGGCCATTTCTTTCTTCTGTTTCCTTGTGCTACCTCGCAAATGCGGGAGACAGCGAAAAAGTATAAAAAAAAATATATATATATATATATATATATATATATATATATATATATATATATATATATATATATATATATTTTTTTTTTTTTCTTTTGTTGCTATCTCCCGCGTTTGCAAGGTAGCGCAAGGAAACAGATGAAAGAAATGGCCCAACCCACCCCCATACAAATGTATATACATACACGTCCACACAAGCAAATATACATACCTACACAGCTTTCCATGGTTTACCCCAGACGCTTCACATGCCCTGATTCAATCCACTGACAGCACGTCAACCCCGGTATACCACATCAATCCAATTCACTCTATTCCTTGCCCTCCTTTCACCCTCGTGCATGTTCAGGCCCCTATCACACAAAATCTTTTTCACTCAATCTTTCCACCTCCAATTTGGTCTCCCACTTCTCCTCGTTCCCTCCACCTCCAACACATATATCCTATTGGTCAATCTTTCCTCACTCATTCCTCTCCATGTGCCCAAACCATTTCAAAACACCCTCTTCTGCTCTCTCAACCACGCTCTTTTTATTTCCACACATCTCTCTTACCCTTACGTTACTTACTCGATCAAACCACCTCACACCACACATTGTCCTCAAACATCTCATTTCCAGCACATCCACACTCCTGCGCACAACTCAATCCATAGCCCACGCCTCGCAACCATACAACATTGTTGGAACCACTATTCCTTCAAACATACCCATTTTTGCTTTCCGAGATTATGTTCTCGACTTCCACACATTCTTCAAGGCTCCCAGGATTTTGGCCCTCTCCCCTACCCTATCATCCACTTCCGCTTCCATGGTTCCATCCGCTGCCAGATCCACTCCCAGATATCGAAAACACTTTACTTCCTCCAGTTTTTCTCCATTCAAACTTACCTCCCAATTGACTTGACCCTCAACCCTACTGTTCCCAATAACCTTGCTCTTATTCACATTTACTCTTAACTTTCTTCTTTCACACACTTTACCAAACTCAGTCACCAGCTTCTGCAGTTTCTCACATGAATCAGCCACCAGCGCTGTATCATCAGCAAACAACAACTGAATCACTTCCCAAGCTCTCTCATCCACAACAGACTTCATACTTGCCCCTTCTTTCCAAAACTTTTGCATTCAACTCCCTAACAACCCCATCCATAAACAAATTAAACAACCATGGAGACATCACACACCCCTGCCGCAAACCTACATTCACTGAGAACCAATCACTTTCCTCTCTTCCTACCCGTACACATGCCTTACAACCTTGATAAAAAACTTTTCACTGCTTCTAACAACTTGCCTCCCACACCATATACTCTTAATACCTTCCACAGAGCATCTCTATCAACTCTATCATATGCCTTCTCCAGATCCATAAATGCTACATACAAATCCATTTGCTTTTCTAAGTATTTCTCACATACATTCTTCAAAGCAAACACCTGATCCACACATCCTCTACCACTTCTGAAACCACACTGCTCTTCCCCAATCTGATGCTCTGTACATGCCTTCACCCTCTCAATCAATACCCTCCCATATAATTTACCAGGAACACTCAACAAACTTAAACCTCTGAAATTTGAGCACTCACTCATATCCTCTTTGCCTTTGTACAATGGCACTATGCACACATTCTGCCAATCCTCAGGCACCTCACCATGAATCATTTTTTTTTTTTTTTTTTTTTCATACTTTGTCGCTGTCTCCCGCGTTTGCGAGGTAGTGCAAGGAAACAGACAAAAGAAATGGCCCAACCCCACCCCATACACATGTATATACATACGTCCACACACGCAAATATACATACCTACACAGCTTTCCATGGTTCACCCCAGACGCTTCACATGCCCTGATTCAATCATGAGTCATACATACATTAAATAACCTTACCAACCAGTCAATAATACAGTCATCCCCTTTTTTAATAAATTCCACTGCAAAACCATCCAAACCTGCTGCCTTGCCGGTTTTCATCTTCCGCAAAGCTTTTACTACCTCTTCTCTGTTTACCAAATCATTTTCCCTAACCCTCTCACTTTGCATACCACCTCGACCAAAACACCCTATATCTGCCACTCTCTCATCAAACACATTCAACAAACCTTCAAAATATTCACTCCATCTCCTTCTCACATCACCACTACTTGTGGTATATAATATATATACATGGGAGCGGGTGGCTGGAAATCCTCCCCTCTCGTTTTTTTTTAATTTTCGAAAAGAAGGAACAGAGAAGGGGGCCAGGTGAGGATTTTCCCTCTAAGGCCAAGTCCTCTGTTCTTAATGCGAACGCGGGAAATGGCGAATAGTATGAAAAAAAATATATATATATATATATATATATATATATATATATATATATATATTATCCCTGGGGATAGGGGATTAAGAATACTTCCCACGTATTCCCTGCGTGTCGTAGAAGGCGACTAAAAGGGGAGGGAGCGGGGGGGCTGGAAATCCTCCCCTCTCGTTTTTTTTTTTTTTCAAAAGAAGGAACAGAGGGGGCCAGGTGAGGATATTCCAAAAAAAGCCCAGTCCTCTGTTCTTAACGCTACCTCGCTAACGCGGGAAATGGCGAATAGTTTAAAAAAAAAAGAAAAAAAAAAATATATATATATATATATTATCCCTGGGGATAGGGGAGAAAGAATACTTCCCGCGTATTCCCTGCGTGTCGTAGAAGGCGACTAAAAGGGGAGGGAGCAGGTGGCTGGAAATCCTCCCCTCTCTTGTTTTTTAATTTTCCAAAAGAAGGAACAGAGAAGGGGGTCAGGTGAGGATATTCCCTGTAAGGCCCAGTTCTCTGTTCTTAACGCTACCTCACTAACACGGGAAATGGCAAATAGTATGGAAAAAAAATATATATATAAATATAGTATCCCTGGGGATAGGGGAGAAAGAATACTTCCCACGTATTCCCTGCATGTCGTAGAAGGCGACTAAAAAGGGAGGGAGCGGGTGGCTGGAAATCCTCCCCTCTCGCTTTTTTTTAATTTTCCAAAAGAGGGAACAGAGAAGGGGGCCAGGTGAGGGTATTCCCTCAAAGGCCCAGTCCTCTGTTCTCAACGCTACCTCGCTAATGCGGGAAATGGCAAATAGTATGAAAAAAAAGAAAATATATATATATATATATATATATATATATATATATATATATATATATATATATATATATATTTTTTTTTTTTTTTTTTCATACTATTCGCCATTTCCCGCATTAGCGAGGTAGCGTTAAGAACAGAGGACTGGGCCTTTGAGGGAATATCCTCATATGGCCCCCTTCTCTGTTCCTTCTTTTGGAAAATTTAAAAAAAAAAAATGAGAGGGGAGGATTTCCAGCCCCCCGCTCCCTTCCCTTTTAGTCGCCTTCTACGACATGCAGGGAATACGTGGGAAGTATTCTTTCTCCCCTATATATATTTATCTATTTATTCACTTTGCCCCGTCGCCGTCCCCCGCACCAGCGAGGCAGCGCAAGGAAACAGACGAAAGAACGGCCCAACCCACCCACATACACATGCATATACATACACGTCCACACACACCACATATACATACCTATACATCTCAACGTATACATATATATACAAACACAGACATATACATATATACCCATGTACATAATTCATACTGTCTGCCTTTATTCATTCCCATCGCCACCCCGCCACACATGGAATAACATCATCCTTCCCCCTCATGTGTGTGAGGTAGTGCTAGGAAAAGACAACAAAGGCCCTATTCGTTCACACTCAGTCTCTAGCTGTCATGTAATAATGCACCGAAACCACAGCTCCCTTTCCACATCCAGGCCCCACAGAACTTTCCATGGTTCACCCCAAACGCTTCACATATATTTTTTTTTTTTTTCATACGATTCGCCATTTCCCGCATTTGCGAGGTAGCGTTAAGAACAGAGGACTGGGCCTTAGAGGGAAAA
>NC_092233.1:41720947-41728994 GCF_036320965.1 Panulirus ornatus
AAAGAGAAGTGCTGAAAGCCTTGCAGATGATGATATGCAGCAAGGTGGCAGGAGTTGAATTTGTTAAGAAACAAGGTAATTGTGTTGCTGACTGGTTGGTAAGGATATTCAAAGTATGTATGGAGCATGTATAAACATAAAGGAGGCAAATGTGAGTGTTCAAACCACAGACTCATAAATTTGTTTAGTACACCTGATAAATTGTAAGGGAGGGTATTAATCATGAGGGTGAAGGCATGCACACAGCATCAGACTGAGGAGCAGAGTGGTTTTAAAGTGGTAGAGGATGTGTGGATCAGGTGTTTGCTTTGTAGAATGTGTGGGAGAAATACTTAGAAAAATATATGGATCTGGAGAAGGCATATGATAGGGTTGACAGAGATGCTCTGCAGAAGGTCTTAAGAATATATGGTCTGGGAGGTAAGCTGCTAGAGGCAATGAGAACTTTTTATTAGGGGAGTATGGCAAGTGGATAAAGAGAAAGAGAGGAGAGTGAATGGTTCCCAGTGAAGGTCAGTTAGCGGCAAGGGTGTGTGATGTCACCATGGTTGTATAATTTGTTTATGGATGGGGTGGTGAGGAAGGTAAATGCAAGAGTCTTGGAATGAGGGGTGAGTATGCAATTTATTGGGGATGAAAGGGCTTGGAAAGTAAGTCAGTTGTTCTTCAATGATACAGCACTGGTGGCTGATTCAAGTGAGAAACTGCATAAGTTGGTGACTGAGTTTGGAAAAGAGTATGCAAGGAGAAAGTTGAAGGTAAATATGAATAAAAGTAAGGTTATTAGGTTCAGCAGGGTTGAGGGTCAAGTTTGTTGGGATGTAAGTTTGAATGAAGAAAAACAGGGGGAAGTGAAGTGTTTTGGATATTTGGGTGTGGACTTGGCAGCAAATGGAACTATGGATGCGGAAGTGAGTCATAGGGTGGGGGAAGGGGTGAAGGTTCTGGGAGCAATGAAGAATATGTGGAAAGAGGGAATATTATCTCAGAGAGCAAAAATGGACTGAGAAGTGTGTGTGTGTGTGTGTGTGTGTGTGTGTGTGTGTGTGTGTGTGTGTGTGTGTGTGTGTGTGCGCGTGTGTGTGTGTGTGATTACCTACTTGTAATTACCTATGTGCACTCTACAGGGAGGGAGTTTCACAATCGTGAAGCCCCATCTCTTAAACACTCTCTACTATCACACACCTTAAATTTATGTATGATGTCTGCATAAACCATGTCCTCAGTCATTCTATCTCAATAAGCCATCACTCTTATAACATAAAAGTACAGTATACCTATACATCTTTTTTTCAATCAGTTTCTTCCTTAATTCATTGTTACATTCTCTGGTTTCTCTATCTCTCCATCTCTCAAAGAACTGTTTACTGTCCATGTCATCAATCTAAACTAAAAACTTAAAGGATGTGAGGTAACACCTCAGTCATGTCTTTTCCAAGGTGGGCAAATTCAAAGCCTTAGCATTTCCCTATCAATTATATCTCTTGATACAGGTAACCACCTCTGCAGCCCTTCTCTGGACTTTCTCTACAAGCTCTTTGTGCTTCTTTAGGTGTGGTGACCAAAAATGAGAACTACATTCTAGGTCTGGCCTTCAGTAGGATATGAACAGCTACCTAAATTTTTCCTTATCCATATACTTGAAAGCTATTCTGATATCTGCCAGCAAACAGTTTGTTTCCTTAACTATTTTCCTAACGTGTGTGTATGTGTGTGTAAACACATTTGTATGTGGGTATCATATAACATTTACTAAAATTACTGTCATTCCAAGCCAGTTTGCTGACATCATTAAACTATTACAGTTTCCTGAGATATAATGTAAAAGCTCTAGTGTTATCACATGCAAGCCATCTTTTTTTAAATCTACCATCAGATCTCCCAAACTGACACTTAATAGTTGCTGCTAAGATATATGACAATGAGCAACTTCTATTACACATGACAAATATAAAGCAATCTACATTAACATCACTGGAGGAGAGTGGTATTTTAAATAAATACTTAGAAGTTACACTCAAGACCTAATTGCACAAGTACACAGTATATCAACAAAACACTTCAAACCTATTAAGTGCCAGTTGATTTTGGTTGGCTGTGTATATATATATATATATATATATATATATATATATATATATATATATATATATATATATATATATATATGTACATATATATATATATATATATATATATATATATATATATATATATTTATATATATATATATATATATATATATATATATATATATATGTACATATATATATATATATATATATATATATATATATATATATATATATATATATATATATATATATATATATATATATATCAACAGTAGTAAAGCTGTTACCCCTTACAGGCTGATTAAAACAAAATCTTTGCTAGAGGTGAAAACCAATGGGACAGGGTCATAATTACTAACCAAAACCCTAAATATCAATTTCTACTTTCTGAAACATCTCCCAGAGAGAAAGTAAGTATCAAATCAATTCACTCCTTAAAAGAACATCTTCCATTAAAGAATGAGAGAATTGAAAACCATAACAAAACAACATCAATTTCATTTCTAAAAATTCTAACCCTGCATAACTTCATTTACTTTATCCTATCCAGTGCCATATTTCATCCTCATACAAAAATAGAGTTTCCTGTGGAGGCTTGCACCCCTTTCAAGGGTTTTATCTGGTATGGTTTAATTCTGATTCTAGGGGCAAAATTCTGAAACACTGGATGCATGAATTTAGTAACTGGCCAAGCAGAAAGAACTTGGATGAATAATACTGGCCAATACCATTTTGGAGCCTTGACTTAAGAATACTCCAGTATTCTTGAAACATATTCCAGAAATCATACCCTAGTCTTTGGTGGGAAGCTGAGATGTGTAGAAAGACAAATGTGGATGGGACACAGCAAAGTCACTTGTCACTACAATTTGACAAAAACATCACTGTTGCCTACCACCATCTTCATTATTAGGAGACAATATCCCTCATCATTCCTTATCCACCATGTCTACACTCCCATCATCTTCATCATCCTGAAAAAGATAAGAAGTCTAAATCAAAATTCTTTATCCAAAATGTCTACACTCCCATATCTTAATCATCCTGAAAAGACAGGAAGTTTTAATAAAAAACACCTGCATGGCACTGTTGTTTTGAAAATGATAAACTTATAGGAATGGAAATCACTCTAACCACCCACTCTCTCACCATAGTGAACACACAATAAATCTATCTTCATTTTTGCTGTCTTCCTCATATCAAGACTCAATCTAGCCAGAAAATGCTAAAACATGGATATGAAAATCTAAGGAATAATACATATAAATATATGCTGAACATATTCTAGTCTTACTACATATCACTTATCTAAATGAATGAATGAGATAATCTAAAGAAGTGTGTAGCTTCAGTGCATTACACATGACAGCTAGAGACTGAGTGTGAATGAATGTAGCATTTTTTGTCTGTTTTCCTAGTGCAACCTCACAGAAGTAGGGGGTAACAACAGAAATGGATAAAGGCAAGCCAGTACGAATATGTCAAATGTATATATGCATATGTCTAAGCATGTGTATGTTTATTAATCTATTCACTATACTTGCTCGCTGTCTACCATGTTAGTGAGGTAGCGCAAGGAAACAGCCAAAAGAATGGCCCAACCTACCTACATACACATAATTAATGCCCACACACGCACATATAGATACCTATACATTTCAACATATACATACATATACATATATACACATGTACAAATTCATACTTCCTACCTTCATCCATTACGATCACCACCCCGCCACACATGAAACATCATCCCCTTCCCCCGTGCATGCGCAAGGTAGGGGTAAGAAAAGACAACAAAGGCCGCATTCGTTCACACTCAGTCTTTAGCTGTCATGTGTAGTGTAATGTACCGAAACCAGAGCTCCCTTTCCGTATCCAACACAAAAAAAGAATTCCATGGTTTACTCCAGACACTTCAAATGCCCTGGTTCAATCCACTGACAGCACATCAAATTTTTTCTTATCTCATCTTTGTTGCATCCACACACATTTACACAACCGAATCTGAGCCTTTGAAGAGGATGAACACTCCCCGCATGACTCCTTCTTCTGTTTCCCCTTTTAGAAAGTTAAAATACAATGAAGTTAAAATACAATGAGGGGAAGGTTTCCAGCTCCCTGCTCCCATCCCCTATAGTCACCATCTACGACACATGAGGAATGTGTGGGAAGTATTCTTTCTCCCCTATTCCGAGGAATATATATGTATATGTATATATTCCTATGAGTCCACGGGGAAAATGAAACAGGATAAGTTCCCAAGTGCACTTTTGTGTAATAATCACATCATCAGGGGAGACACAAGAAAGATATATAAGTCAGTTGATATACATCGAAGAGACGAAGCTAGGACGGCATTTGGTAAACATATGATTGTCCAAGACATACAACGAGCGTTCATAAACTTATCATTTCACAAATATTATCAACAATAAAGTTATCTAATTTGTATAGACCACCACTGATATTAAGATTACAATTCTTTGTGTATTTAATAATAGAAGATTCAATGATATTTCTCATGGTAATAGAGTTAGAGTTAATAACTGAGATGGCATTACTCCAGTCAATACAATGATCATAGTTTTTAACGTGATTAAACAAGGCATTTGATTCTTGTCCCGTTCTTATACTATATTTAAGTTGCTTAAGTCTAACACAAATATCCTTACCAGTCTGCCCAGCATAAAATTTATCACAATATCCACATGGCACTTTATAGATGCATCAAAGACAACTTTCTGGTGAATTCCTGATTAAGATATTCTTTATAGTGTTACTGTTGCTGAAGGCAACATTTACATTAAAGGATTTAAGCAACATGGGAAGTAAAGTGAAATTATCATTAAAAGGGAGAAATAAAAGATTCTTGGTGTCAATGGGGGTTTGGGCTCAACTCTATAAAATGATTTCTTTGCTAACTTAAGGGATTTATCAATGAAAGATCTAGGGTACTTTAACTTAGATCCAATAGAATATATCTTCTCAAACTCATCATCAATAAACTCTGGACTGCAAATACGTACTGCCCTAAGGAACATAGACTGAAATGATGATAATCTAACTCTGTCATGTTGAGATGAGTAATAATGGATATGTGAGCATACATTGGTAGGTTTATTGTATATGCTAAACTTAAACTTGTTTCCTCGCCTATGGATCATGCAATCTAAAAATGGTAACATACCATTATTTTCATTTTCTACAGTAAATTTGATGGAAGGTACTAAATTGTTAAGTAAGGGGAGAAATATTTGTAAATTTTCATTTGCTGGCCAAACACAAAGAACATCATCTACACACCTAAACCAAATTGCATTAGAAGGTAAGATATCCTTTAATAATTTTGTTTAAAAAAATTCCATGTAAAGATTACTTAGTACAGGTGAAAAAGGGTTACCCATGGCCATACCAGATTTTTGATCATAGTAATTTCCATTGAATTGAAATACACAGTCTTTTATACACAATTTTATCAATTCAATGAAAACAGACTTTGAAACAGGTAAATGAATATCATCCAAGATATCAAATAAATATTCTAAAAGGACATCAACTGGAATTTTAGTGAAAAGTGAGGAAACAGCAAAGCTAACTAATTGAAATCAAAATTAACACTGATATTGTTTAGCTTGTTGAGTAAATCTACATTGTTCATGATATCAGAATTTGATACCTTACCCACTAAAGGGCTTAATAAAGAAACTAACCATTTTGACAAATTTATATGTGATGGAGCCTATGGAACTCACTACAGGTCTTGCTGGAAAATTCTGTTTATGTGTTTTGATAAGTCCATACATATATGACAATGAAGGGGACAAAGATGACAAACTTTTGATAAGAGAACCATTACCTTTCAACAACAACTTAACATCTTTATTGAAATGGGAATCAACTGTTTCTAAGGGATTTTAACAAAGTTTAGAATATCCCTCTTCTGCTCTCACAACCACACTCTTTTTATTTCACAACCACACTCTTTTTATTACCACACATCTCTCTTACACTTTCACTACTTACTCGATCAAACCACCTCACACCACATATTGTCCTCAAATATCTCATTTCCAACACATCCACCTTGCTCTGCACAACTCTATCTATAGCCCACGCCTCGCAACCACATAACATTGCTGGAACCGCTATTCCTTCACACATACCCATTTTTGCTTTCCAGGATAATGTTCTCACCTTAAACAAATTTTTCAACACTCCCAGAACTTTCACTCCCTCCCCCACCGTGTGACTCATTTCTGCTTTAATGGTTCCATCCACTGCCAAATTCACTCCCAGATATCTAAAACACTTCACTTCCTCCAGGTTTTCTCCATTCAAACTTACCTCCCAATTTACTTGTCCCTCAACCCTACTGTACCTAATAACCTTGCTCTTATTCACATTTACTCTAAACTTTCTTCTTTCACACACTTTACCAAACTCAGTCACCAGCTTCTGCAGTTTCTCACCTGAATCAACCACCAACACTGTATCATCAGCGAACAACAAATGACACTTCCCGAGCTCTCTCGTCCACAACAGACTGCATACTTGGCCCTCTTTCCAAAACTCTTGCATTCACCTCCCTAACAACCCCATCCATAATCAAATTAAACAGCCATGGAGAAATCATGCATCCCTGCAGCAAACTGACATTCACTGAAAACCAATCACTTTCCTTTCTTCCTACTCGTACATATGCCTTACATCCTCGATAAAAACTTTTCACTGCTTCTAACAACTTGCCTCCCACACCATATATTCTTAATACCTTCCACAGAGCATCTCTATCAACTCTTTCATATGCCTTCTCCAGATCCATAAATATTTTTTTTTATTATACTTTGTCGCTGTCTCCTGCGTTTGCGAGGTAGCGCAAGGAAACAGACGAAAGAAATGGCCCAACCCCCCCCCCCCATACACATGTATATACATACGTCCACACACGCAAATATACATACCTACACAGCTTTCCATGGTTTACCCCAGACGCTTCACATGCCCTGATTCAATCCACTGACAGCACGTCAACCCCGGTATACCACATCGCTCCAATTCACTCTATTCCTTGCCCTCCTTTCACCCTCCTGCATGTTCAGGCCCCGATCACACAAAATCTTTTTCACTCCATCTTTCCACCTCCAATTTGGTCTCCCTCTTTTCCTTGTTCCCTCCACCTCCGACACATATATCCTCTTGGTCAATCTTTCCTCACTCATCCTCTCCATGTGCCCAAACCACTTCAAAACACCCTCTTCTGCTCTCTCAACCACGCTCTTTTTATTTCCACACATCTCTCTTACCCTTACGTTACTCACTCGATCAAACCACCTCACACCACACATTGTCCTCAAACATCTCATTTCCAGCACATCTATCCTCCTGCGCACAACTCTATCCATAGCCCACGCCTCGCAACCATACAACATTGTTGGAACCACTATTCCTTCAAACATACCCATTTTTGCTTTCCGAGATAATGTTCTCGACTTCCACACATTCTTCGAGGCCCCCAGGATTTTCGCCCCCTCCCCCACCCTATGATCCACTTCCGCTTCCATGGTTCCATCTGCTGCCAGATCCACTCCCAGATATCTAAAACACTTCACTTCCTCCAGTTTTTCTCCATTCAAACTCACCTCCCAATTGACTTGACCCTCAACCCTACTGTACCTAATAACCTTGCTCTTATTCACATTTACTCTTAACTTTCTTCTTCCACACACTTTTCCAAACTCAGTCACCAGCTTCTGCAGTTTCTCACATGAATCAGCCACCAGCGCTGTATCATCAGCGAACAACAACTGACTCACTTCCCAAGCTCTCTCATCCCCAACAGACTTCATACTTGCCCCTCTTTCCAAAACCCTTGCATTTACCTCCCTAACAACCCCATCCATAAACAAATTAAACAACCATGGAGACATCACACACCCCTGCCGCAAACCTACATTCACTGAGAACCA
>NC_092233.1:41729094-41809708 GCF_036320965.1 Panulirus ornatus
AATCGTCCAAATGACTCTCTCTTCTCTTTCACTAATAATCTTACTTCTTCATCCCACCACTCACTACCCTTTCTAATCAACCCACCTCCCACTCTTCTCATGCCACAAGCATCTTTTGCGCAATCCATCACTGATTCCCTAAATACATCCCATTCCTTCCCCACTCCCCTTACTTCCATTGTTCTCACCTTTTTCCATTCTGTACTCAGTCTCTCCTGGTACTTCCTCACACAATTCTCCTTCCCAAGCTCACTTACCCTCACCACCCTCTTCACCCCAACATTCACTGTTCTTTTCTGAAAACCCATACAAATCTTCACCTTAGCCTCCACAAGATAATGATCAGACATCCCTCCAGTTGCACCTCTCAGCACATTAACATCCAAAAGTCTCTCTTTTGCATGCCTGTCAATTAACACGTAATCCAATAACGCTCTCTGGCCATCTCTCCTACTTACATACGTATACTTATGTATATCTCGCATTTTAAACCAGGTATTCCCAATCAACAGTCCTTTTTCAGCACATAAATCTACAAGCTCTTCACCATTTCCATTTACAACACTGAACACCCAATGTATACCAATTATTCCCTCAACTGCCACATTACTCATCTTTGCATTCAAATCACCCATCACTATAACCCGGTCTTGTGCATCAAAACCACTAAGACACTCATTCAGCTGCTCCCAAAACACTTGCCTCTCATGATCTTTCTTCTCAGGCCCAGGTGCACATGCACCAATAATCACCCATCTCTCTCCATCAACTTTCAGTTTTCCCATATTAATCGAGAATTTACTTTCTTCCATTCTATCACATACTCCCACAACTCCCACAAACTCCTGTTTGTAAGGCAAGGGAGCAAATGGGAACTTCAGTGAAGGGCGCAAATGGGGAGGTGATAACAAGTAGTGGTGATGTGAGAAGGAGATGGAGTGAGTATTTTGAAGGTTTGTTGAATGTGTTTGATGATAGAGTGGCAGATATAGGGTGTTTTGGTCGAGGTGGTGTGCAAAGTGAGAGGGTTAGGGAAAATGATTTGGTAAACAGAGAAGAGGTAGTAAAAGCTTTGCGGAAGATGAAAGCCGGCAAGGCAGCAGGTTTGGATGGTATTGCAGTGGAATTTATTAAAAAAGGGGTTGACTGTATTGTTGACTGGTTGGTAAGGTTATTTAATGTATGTATGACTCATGGTGAGGTGCCTGAGGATTGGCGGAATGCGTGCATAGTGCCATTGTACAAAGGCAAAGGCGATAAGAGTGAGTGCTCAAATTACAGAGGTATAAGTTTGTTGAGTATTCCTGGTAAATTATATGGGAGGGTATTGATTGAGAGGGTGAAGGCATGTACAGAGCATCAGATTGGGGAAGAGCAGTGTGGTTTCAGAAGTGGTAGAGGTGTGGATCAGGTGTTTGCTTTGAAGAATGTATGCGAGAAATACTTAGAAAAGCAAATGGATTTGTATGTAGCATTTATGGATCTGGAGAAGGGATATGATAAGAGTTGATAGAGATGCTCTGTGGAAGGTATTAAGAATATATGGTGTGGGAGGCAAGTTGTTAGAAGCAGTGAAAAGTTTTTATCGAGGATGTAAGGCATGTGTATGTGTAGGAAGAGAGGAAAGTGATTGGTTCTCAGTGAATGTAGCTTTGCGGCAGGGGTGTGTGATGTCTCCATGGTTGTTTAATTTGTTTATGGATGGGGTTGTTAGGGAGGTGAATGCAAGAGTTTTGGAAAGAGGGGCAAGTATGAAGTCTGTTGTGGATGAGAGAGCTTGGGAAGTGAGTCAGTTGTTGTTCGCTGATCATACAGCGCTGGTGGCTGATTCATGTGAGAAACTGCAGAAGCTGGTGACTGAGTTTGGTAAAGCGTGTGAAAGAAGAAAGTTATGAGTAAATGTAAATAAGAGCAAGGTTATTAGGTACAGTAGGGTTGAGGGTCAAGTCAATTGGGAGGTAAGTTTGAATGGAGAAAAACTGGAGGAAGTAAAGTGTTTTTGATATCTGGGAGTGGATCTGGCAGCAGATGGAACCATGGAAGCGGAAGTGAGTCATAGGGTGGGGGAGGGGGCAAAAATCCTGGGAGCCTTGAAGAATGTGTGGAAGTCGAGAACATTATCTCGGAAAGCAAAAATGGGTATGTTTGAAGGAATAGTGGTTCCAACAATGTTGTATGGTTGCGAGGCGTGGGCTACGGATAGAGTTGTGCGCAGGAGGGTGGATGTGCTGGAAATGAGATGTTTGAGGACAATATGTGGTGTGAGGTGGTTTGATCGAGTAAGTAACGTAAGGGTAAGAGAGATGTGTGGAAATAAAAAGAGCGTGGTTGAGAGAGCAGAAGAGGGTGTTTTGAAATGGTTTGAACACATGGAAAGAATGAGTGAGGAAAGATTGACCAAGAGGATATATGTGTCGGAGGTGGAGGGAACGAGAAGTGGGAGACCAAATTGGAGGTGGAAAGATGGAGTGAAAAAGATTTTGTGTGATCGGGGCCTGAACATGCAGGAGGGTGAAAGGAGGGCAAGGAATAGAGTGAATTGGATCGATGTGGTATACCGGGGTTGACGTGCTGTCAGTGGATTGAATCAGGACATGTGAAGCGTCTGGGGTAAACCATGGAAAGTTGTGTGGGGCCTGGATGTGGAAAGGGAGCTGTGGTTTCGGGCATTATTGCATGACAGCTAGAGACTGAGTGTGAACGAATGGGGCCTTTGTTGTCTTTTCCTAGTGCTACCTCGCACACATGAGGGGGGAGAGGGATGGTATTCCATGTGTGGCGAGTTGGCGATGGGAATGAATAAAGGCAGACAGTGTGAATTGTGTGCATGGGTATATATGTATGTGTCTGTGTGTGTATATATATGTGTACATTGAGATGTATAGGTATGTATATTTGCGTGTGTGGACGTGTATGTGTATACATTGTGTATGGGGGTGGGTTGGGCCATTTCTTTCGTCTGTTTCCTTGCGCTACCTCGCAAACGCGGGAGACAGCAACAAAGCAAAATAATAATAATAATAATATCTATATGTATATGTGCATGTGTGGGTATTTATGTGCGTGTATGTGTATGTGGGTGGGTTGAGAGAGCAGATGAGGTTGTACAGAAATGGTTTGGTCACAAGGAGAGAATGAGTTAGGAAAGATTGACAAAAAGGATATATGTGTCAGAGGTGGAGGGAACGAGAAGTGGGAGACCAAATTGGAGGTGGAAGGTTGGAGCGAAAAAGATTCTGAACGATCGGGGCCTGAACATACTGGAGGGTGAAAGGTGTGCAAGGAATAGAGTGAACTGGAACAATGTGGTATAATGGGGTCAACGTGCTGTCAATGCATTGAACCGAGACATGCAAAGCATCTGGGGTAAACCATGGAAAGTTTTGTGGGGCCTGGATGTGGAAAGGTTGCTGTGGTTTCGGTGCATTACACATGACAGCTAGAGACTGAGTGTGAACAAATGTGGCAATGTGGCCATTGTTATCTTTTCCTACCTCACACATAAATGGGGGAGGGGGTGCCATTTCATGTGTGGCGGGATGGCAGCAGGAATGGATGAAGGCAGTATGTATGAATATGTGTATATATGTTTTTGTATGCATATGTATGTATATGTTGAAATGTGTAGGTATGTATAGGTGCGTGTGTGGGCATTTATGTATATAAATGTGTATGTGGGTGGGTTGGGCCATTCTTTCGTCTGTTTCCTTGTGCTACCTCGCTAACGTGGGAGACAGTAACAAAGTATAATAAACGAAAATAAATAAAATATTCATTTTTATATTCTATTTATTTGATTTATTATACTTTGCCGCTGTCTCCCGCGTTAGCGAGGAAGCGCAAGGAAACAGATGAAAGAATGGCCCAACCTACCCACATACACATGTATATACATACACATACATACCTATGCATCTCAACGTATACATATCTATACACACATAGACATATACATATACACACATGTACATAATTTATACTGTCTGCCCTTATTCATTCCCACTGCCACCCTACCACACATTAAATGAAATCCCCCCCTTCCACATGTGTGCGAGGTAGTGCTAGGAAAGACAACAAAGGCCACATTTATTCACGCTCAGTCTCTAGCTGTCATGTATAATGCACCAAAACCACAACTCCCTTTCCACATCCAGGCCTCACACAACTTTCCATGGTTTACCACAGACGCTTCACATGCCCTGGTTCAATCCATTGACAGCACGTCGCTCCCAATATACAACATTGTTCCAATTCACTCTATTCCTTGCATGCCTTTCACCCTCATGCATGCTGAGACCCTGATCACTCAAAATCTTTTTCACTCCATCTTTCCACCTCCAATTTGGTCTCCCACTTCTCCTCATTCCTTCCACCTCTGACACATATATCCTCTTGGTCAATCTTTTCTCACTAATTCTCTCCATGTGACCAAACCATTTCAAAACACCCTCTTCTGCTCTCTCAACCATACTCTTTTTATTACCACACATCTCTCTTACCCTTTCATTACTTGCTCGACCAAACCACCTCACACCACATATTGTCCTCAAACATCTCATTTCCAGCACATCCATCTTCCTCCGCACAACTCTATCTATAGCCCACGCCTCGCAACCATACAACATTGTTGAAACAACTATTCCTTCAAACATACCCATTTCTGCTTTCCAAGATAACATTCTCAACTTTCACACATTTTTCAATGCTCCCAGAACTTTCGCCCCCTCCCCACCCTAAGATTTACTTCCGCTTCCATGGTTCCATCTGGTGGCTGATTCATGTGAGAAACTGCAGAAGTTGGTGACTGAGTTTGGTAAAGTGTGTGAAAGAAGAAAGTTGAGAGTAAATGTGAATAAGAGCAAGGTTATTAGGTACAGTAAGGCTGAGGGACAAGTCAATTGGGAGGTAAGTTTGAATGGAGAAAAACTGGAGGAAGTGAAGTGTTTTAGATATCTGGGAATGGATTTGGCAGCAGATGGAACCATGGAAGCGGAAGTGAATCATAGGGTGGGGGAGGGGGCAAAAGTTCTGGGAGCGTTGAAGAATGTGTGGAAGTCGAGAACATTATCTCGGAAAGCAAAAATGGGTATGTTTGAAGGAATAGTGGTTCCAACAATGTTATATGGTTGTGAGGCATGGGCTATGGATAGAGGTGTGCGCAGGAGGGTGGATGTGCTGGAAATGAGATGTTTGAGGACAATATGTGGTGTGAGGTAGTTTGATCAAGTAAGTAATAATAGGGTAAGAGAGATGTGTGGTAATAAAAAGAGTGTGGCTGAGAAAATAGAAGAGGGTGATTTGAAATGGTTTGGTCACATGGATAGAATGAGTGAGGAAAGATTGACAAAGAGGATATATGTGTCAGAGGTGGAGGGAATGAGGAGAAGAGGGAGACCAAATTGGAGGTGGAAAGATGGAGTGAAAAAGATTTTGAGTGATCAGGGCCTGAACATGCAGGAGGGTGAAAGGCGTACAAAGAATAGAGTGAATTGGAACGATGTGGTATATCGGGGTTGACATGCTGTTAATGGATTGAACCAGGGCATGTGAAGTGTCTGGGGTAAACCATGGAAAGTTCTGTGGGGCCTGGATGTGGAAAGGGAGCTGTGGTTTCGTTGCATTATTACATGACAGCTAGAGACTGAGTGTGAACGAATGTGGCCTTTGTTGTCTTTTCGTTGCGCTACCTCACACCCATTTGGGGGGACGGGGTTGTTATTTCATGTGTGGCGGAGTGGCGATGGGAATGAATAAGGGCAGACAGTATGAATTATGTACATGTGTATATATGTATATGTCTGTGTGTGTATATATATGTATACATTGAGATGTATAGGTATGTATATTTGCGTGTGTGGACGTGTATGTTTATACATGTGTATGTGAGCGGGTTGGGCCATTTCTTTTGTCTGTTTCCTTGCGCTACCTCGCTAACACGGGAGACAGCGACAAAGCAAAATGAATAAATAAATATATATACATAAATGCTCATACACACATATATAAATATATATACATATCAGCATATACATATTAACATATACATACATATTAATGGACCTGGAGAAGGCATATGATAGAATTGACAAGAGATGCTCTGTGGAAGGTTTTAAGAGTATATGGTGTGTGAGGTAAGTTGCTAGAAGCAGTGAAAAGTTTTCATCGAGGATATAGGGCATGTGTACGAGTAGGAAGGGAGGAAAGTGATTGGTTCTCAGTGAATGTCGGTTTGAAGCAGGGGTGTGTGATGTCTCCATGGTTGTTTAATTAGTTCAAGGATACAGTTGTTAAGGAGGTGTATGTAAGAGTTTTGGAGAGAGGGGCAAGTATGCAATCTGTTGTGGATGAGAGGGTTTGGAAAGTGAGTCAGTTGTTCGCTGATGATGCAATGCTGGTGGCTGATTTGGGTGAGAAACTGCAGGAGCCAGTGACTGAGTTTGGTAAAGTGTGTGAAAGAAGAAAGCTGAGAGTAAATGGAAATAAGAGCAAGGGTGTTAGGTTCAGTAGGGTTGAGGGATAAGTACACTGGGAAGTAAGTCTGAATGGAGAAAAACTGGAGGAAGTTAAGTGTTTTAGATATGTGGGAGTGGATTTGGCAGCGGATGGAACCATGGCAGCAGAAGTGTGTCATGGGGTGGGGAAGGAGGAGAAGGTTCTGGGAGCTTTCAAGAATGTGTGGAAGGCGAGAACATTATCTTGGAGAGCAAAAATGGGTATGCTTTAAGGAATAGTGGTTCCAACAATGTTATGTGGTTGTGAGGCATGGGCTATACATAGGGTTGTGCAGAGGAGGGTGGATGCATTGGAAATGAGATGTTTGAGGACAATATGTGGTGTGAGGTGATTTGATCGAGTGAGTATTGAAAGGGTAAGAGAGCTGTGTGGTAATAAAAAGAGTGTGGTTGAGAGAGCAGAAGAGGGTGTATTGAAATTGTTTGGTCAAATGGAGAGAATGAGTGAGGAAAGATCAAAAAAGAGGATATATGTATCAGAGGTGGAGGGAACAAAAAGTGGGAGACCAAATTGGAGGTGGAAGGATGGAGTGAAAAAGATTTGAGTGATCGGGGCTTGAACATACAGGAGGGAGAAAAGCGTGCAAGGAATAGAGTGAATTGGAAAAGATGTGGTATACCAGGGTCAACGTGCTGTCAATGGATAGAACCAGGGCATGTGATGTGTCTGGGGTAAACCATAGAAAGGTTTGTGGGGCCTGGATGTGGAAAGGGAGCTGTGGTTTCAGTGCATCACACATGACAGTTGGAGACTGAGTGTGAACAAATGTGGCCTTTGTTGTCTTTTCCTACCGCTACCTCACGTGCGCACGAGGAGAGCGGGTGCCAATTCATGTGTGGCAGGGTGGCAGTGGGGATGGATGAAGGCAGCATGTATGAATGTGTACATATGTATATGTCTGTGTATGTATATGTTGAAATATATAGGTAAATATATATATGTGCGTGTGTGGGCGTCTATGTATATACACTTGTATGTGGGTGTGTTGGGCCATTCTTTTGTCTGTTTTATTATGCTACCTCGCTAATACGGGAGACAGCGACAAAGTATAATAAACAACATAAATTAAATATATACACATGTACATATTCATACTTGCCTGCCTTCATCCATTCCTGGCACTACCCCGCCTAACAGGAAACAGCATCGCTACACCCTGCTTCAGCAAGGTAGCGCCAGGAAAACAAACAAAAAAGGCCACATTAATCATTACTTTGGGATAAGTGTTCTACCAGTTTCCAATGAAGCCCTTTGATTCATTACAATCCCCTAAACATGGGATTATCTTTATACCTACAGAAGGTCAAAGTGAATGGGTTAAGAAGCTGGATCACTAGGTAGGAAAGAAACTCCTTCGATAGACAGATTATCTAGTGGAAAGGAAAATAATTATGCAAGTCAGAGGAATCTTCTCTATATGAGTTGAGGTGACCAAAGTGCCACAGGGTTCCATTCTGGGTCCATAACTCTTTTTGATTTATGTAAATGACTTGCCTAGAGGTATGGACTACAACCTAAATATGTCTGCAGAAGATGCAAAGGTTATGAGTAGTGAAAAGTGAGCAAGACTGCATGGGGTGCTAAATGGACTCCAATGTTGGTCTGATACTTAGTTAATGAAATTCAATCCAAGTAAGTAAAAATTAAGAGGATGCAAAAAACTGAAAGTAGGCTTCACTAAGATTACCATTTAGCTGGATATAAGCTTCAAGATTCAGCATGTGAGAAGGATCTGGAGGTTGACTTTATCTCTTATATGTTGCCCCAGTCCCACATTAGGAGAATAGTTAAAGAAAAAAAAATGTTAGCAAATATTAGAATATTTCTAATACATGAATGAGAAAACAGCAAGGTGTTCATATTCTACATAAGACTAAAACCAGACTATGTTTCTCAAGTTTGGTTACTGCACCTAAAGAGGAAATAAGGTCCAGAGGAAGGGAACAAAGATATATCTATCTATATCTCTGATACCCATTCCCTTTGGGAATTTCCTCAAAGAATGTAGCCAGTGCAAAAAGGGTCTCCATTACCGGTGAACCCTAGTACCACTTCTTAACCTTTAGTGCCTCACCTTTAATAGGCCACTGGCAGAGGGCAACTGTAGCATAGTGTTTTCAGATGCTCCTGCCAACTGTTCCTACTGACTTCATTACCTAATGTTCCTTCCAAATGTTTTAACTCACTACTTCGACCTAATGTTTCCATCCAATGTTCCTACCTAAAACTTCTAACTAAAGTTTCTAACTTACACACATGTCTAATGATTCAACTTACTAATTCTAACTATAGCTCCCATCATTTTGCCTTAAGGCAAGGCTAGTGCAGAGCACTCACCACAGCTCAAGGGTAAAGGGGAAGAGTTGTTTGGGAATGTTTTGGGAGTAAATTCAGGGGTTAGTGAGAGGACAAGAGCAAGGGAAGGAGTAAAACTACTCCTGAAACAGGAGTGGTGGAAGTATGTAACAGAGTGTAAGAAAGTAAACTCTATTTTGATATGGGTAAAACTGAAAGTGGATGGAGAGAGATGGGTGATTATTGGTGCATATGCACCTGGGCATGAGAAGAAAGATCATGAGAGGCAAGCATTTTGGGAGCAGATGAGTGAGTGTGTTAGTAGTTTTGATGCTCGAGACCGGGTTATAGTCATGGGTGATTTGAATGCAAAGGTGAGTAATGTGGCAGATGAGGGAATTATTGGTGTACATGGGGTGTTCAGTGTTGTAAATGGAAATGGTGAAGAGCTTGTAGATTTATGTGCTGAAAAAGGACTGCTGATTGGGAATACCTGGTTTAAAAAGAGAGATATACATAAGTATACATATGTAAGTAGGAGAGATGGCCAGAGAGCATTATTGGATTATGTGTTAATTGATAGGTGCACGAAAGACAGACTTTTGGATGTTAATGTGCTGAGAGGTGCAACTGGAGGGATGTCTGATCATTATCTTGTGGAGGCGAAGGTGAAGATTTGTAGAGGTTTGCAGAAAAGAATAGAGAATGTTGGGGAGAAGAGAGTGGTGAGAGTAAGTGAGCTTGGGAAGGAGACTTGTATGAGGAAGTACCAGGAGAGACTATTGAGTACAGAATGGAAAAAGGTGAGAACAAAGGACATATGGGGAGCGGGGGACGAATGGGATGTATTTAGGGAAGCAGTGACGGCTTGCACAAAAGATGCTTGTGGCATGAGAAGATGTGGGAGGCAGGCAGATTAGAAAGGGTAGTGAGTGGTGGGATGAAGTAAGATTATTAGTGAAAGAGAAGAGAGAGGCATTTGGATGAGTTTTGCAGGGAAATAATGCAAATGAGTGGGAGATGTATAAAAGAAAGAGGCAGGAGGCCAAGAGAAAGGTGCAAGAGGTGAAAAAGAGGGCAAATGAGAGTTGGGGTGAGAGAGTATCATTAAATTTTAGGGAGAATAAAAAGATGTTTTGGAAGGAGGTAAATAAAGTGCATAAGACAAGGGAACAAATGGGAACTTCAGTGAAGGCGGTTAATGGGGAGGTGATAAGAAGTAGTGGTGATGTGAGAAGATGGAGTGAGTATTTTGAAGGTTTGTTGAATGTGTTTGATGATAGAATGGCAGATGTAGGGTGTTTTGGTCAAAGTGGTGTGCAAAGTGAGAGAGTTAGGGAGAATGATTTGGTAAACAGAGAAGAGGTAGTAAAAGCTTTGAGGAAGATGAAAGCCGGCAAGGTAGTGGGTTTGGATGGTATTGCAGTGGAATTTATCAAAAAAGGGGGTGACTGTAATGTTGACTGGTTGGTAAGGTTATTTAAAGTATGTATGACTCATGGTGAGGTGCCTGAGTATTGGAGGAATGCTTGCATAGTACCATTGTACAAAGGCAAAGGGGATAAAAGTGAGTGCTCAAATTACAGAGGTATAAGTTTGTTGAGTATTCCTGGTAAATTATATGGGAGGGTATTGATTAAGAGGGTGAAGGCATGTACAGAGCATCAGATTGGGGAAGAGCAATGTGGTTTCAGAAGTGGTAGAGGATGTGTGGATCAGGTGTTTGCTTTGAAGAATGTATTTATTTATTCATTTTGCTTTGTCACTGTCTCCCGCGTTAGCAAGGTAGCGCAAGGAAACAGACGAATGAAAGGCCCAACCCATCCACATACACATGTATATACATACATGTCCACACACGAAAATATACATACCTATACATCTCAACGTATACATGTATATACACATACAGACATATACATACCTATACATCTCAACGTATACATGTATATACACATACAGACATATACATATATACATTCCTATGAGTCCACAGGGAAAATGAAACACGAAATGTTCCCAAGTGCACTTTCGTGTAATAATCACATCATCAGGGGAGACACAAGAGAGAAATATAACAATCAGTTGATATACATCGAAGAGATGAAGCTAGGACGCCATTTGGTAAACATGTGACTCTCCAAAACATGATTACCAAATGGCGTCCTAGCTTCGTCTCTTCGATGTATATCAACTGACTGTTATATTTCTCTCTTGTGTCTCCCCTGATGATGTGATTATTACACGAAAGTGCACTTGGGAACTTTTCGTGTTTCATTTTCGCCATGGACTCATAGGAATATCTTGATCACATGCAAAATTGTGATCCTTTCAAACATATATACATGTGTACATAATTCATACTGTCTGCCTTCATTCATTCCCATCGCCAACCTGCCACACATGTATAACATCCCCCACCCCCCCTCATGTGTGCAAGGTAGTGCTAGGAAAAGACAACAAAGGCCACATTCGTTCACACTCAGTCTCTAGCTGTCATGTAATAATGCACCGAAACCACAGCTCCCTTTCCACATCCAGGCCCCACACAATTTTCCATGGATTACCCCAGACGCTTCACATGCCCTGGTTCAATCCACTGACAGCACATCGACCCCGGTATACCACATCATTCCAATTCACTCTATTCCTTGCACGCCTTTCACCCTCCTGCATGTTCAGGCCCCGATCACACAAAATCTTTTTCACTCCATCTTTCCACCTCCAATTTGGTCTCCCACTTCTCCTCATTCCCTCCACCTCTGACACATATATCCTCTTAGTCAATCTTTCCTCGCTCATTCTCTCCATGAGACCAAACCATTTCAAAACTCCCTCTTCTGCTCTCTCAACCACACTCTTTTTATTTCCACACATCTCTCTTACCCTTACATTACTTACTTGATCAAACCACCTCACACCACATATTGTCCTCAAACGTCTCATTTCCAGCACATCCACCCTCCTACACACAACTCTATCTATAGCCCACGCCTCATAGCCATACAACATTGTTGGAACCACTATTCCTTCAAACATACCCATTTTTGCTTTCCGAGATAATGTTCTCGACTTCCAAACATTCTTCAAGGCTCCCTGAATTTTTCGCCCCCTCCCCACCCTATGATTCACTTCCGCTTCCATGGTTCCATCCGCTGCCAAATCCACTCCCAGATATCTAAAACACTTTACTTCCTCCAATTTTTCTCCATTCAAACTTACCTCCCAAATGACTTGACCCTCAACCTTACTGTACCTAATAACCTTGCTCTTATTCACATTTACTCTTAACTTTCTTCTTTCACACACTTTACCAAACTCAATCACCAGCATCTCCAGTTTCTCACATGAATCAGCCACCAGCGCTGTATCATCAGTGAACAACAACTGACTCACTTCCCAAGCTCTCTCATCCACAATAGACTGCATACTTGCCCCTCTTTCCAAAACTCTTGCATTCACCTCCCTAACAACCCCATCCATAAACAAATTAAACAACCATGAAGACATCACACACCCCTGCCGCAAACCTACATTCACTGAGAACCAATCACTTTTCTCTCTTCCTACACGTACACATGCCTTACATCCTCGATAAAAACTTTTCACTGCTTCTAACAACTTGCCTCCCACACCATATATTCTTAATACCTTCCACAGAACATCTCTATCAGCTCTATCATATGCTTGCTCCAGATCCATAAATGCTACATACAAATCCATTTGCTTTTCTAAGTATTTCTCACATACATTCTTCAAAGCAAACACCTGATCCACACATCCTCTACCACTTCTGAAACCACGCTGCACTTCCCCAATCTGATGCTCTGTACATGCCTTCACCCTCTCAATCAATACCCTCCCATATAATTTACCAGGAATACTCAACAAACTTATACCTCTGTAATTTGAGCACTCACTCTTATCCCCTTTGTACAATGGCACTATGCACGCATTCTGCCAATCCTCAGGCACCTCACCATGAATCATACATACATTAAATAACCTTACCAACCAGTCAACAATACAGTTATCCCCCTTTTTAATAAATTCCACTGCAATGCCATCCAAACCTACTGCCTTGCCGGCTTTCATCTTCCGCAAAGCTTTTACTACCTCTTCCTTGTTTACCAAATCATTTTCCTTAACCCTCTCACTTTGCACAGCACTTCGACCAAAACACCCTATATCTGCCACTCTATCATCAAACACATTCAATAAACCTTCAAAATACTCACTCCATCTCCTTCTCACATCACCACTACTTGTTATCACCTCCCCATTTGTGCCCTTCACTGAAGTTCCCATTTGTTCCCTTGTCTTATGCACTTACATACGTACACTTATGTATATCTTGCTTTTTAAACCAGGTATTCCCAATCACCAGTCCTTTTTCAGCACATAAATCTACAAGCTCTTCACCATTTCCATTTACAACACTGAACACCCCATGTATACCAATTATTCCCTCAACTGCCACATTACTCACCTTTGCATTCAAATCACCCATCACTATAACCAGGTCTTGCGCATCAAAACCACTAACACACTCATTCAGCTGCTCCCAAAACACTTGCCTCTCATGATCTTTCTTCGCAGGCCCAGGTGCATATGCACCAATAATCACCCATCTCTCTCCATCATCTTTCAGTTTTACCCATATTAATCTAGAATTTACTTTCTTACATTCTATCACATACTCCCACAACTCCTGTTTCAGGAGTAGTGCTACTCCTTCCCTTGCTCTTGTCCTCTCACTAACCCCTGACTTTACTCCCAAGACATTCCCAAACCACTCTTCCCCTTTACCCTTGAGCTTCGTTTCACTCAGAGCCAAAACATCCAGGTTCCCTCAAACATACTACCTATCTCTCCTTTTTTCTCATCTTGGTTACATCCACAAACATTTAGACACCCCAATCTGAGCCTTCGAGGAGGATGAGCACTCCCCGCGTGACTCCTTCTTCTGTTTCCCCTTTTAGAAAGTCAAAATACAAGGAGGGGAGGGTTTCTGGCCCCGCACTCCCGTCCCCTTTAGTCGCCTTCTACGACACATGAGGAATGCGTGGGAAGTATTCTTTCTCCCCTATCCCCATGTGAGAAATGTATGTGAGAAATACTTAGAAAAGGAAATGGATTTGTATGTAGCATTTATGGATCTGGAGAAGGCATATGATAGAGTTGATAGAGATGCTCTGTGGGAGATATTAAGAATACATGGTGTGGGGGCAAGTTATTAGAAGCAGGGAAAAGTTTTCATCGAGGATGTAAGGCATGTGTACGTGTAGGAAGAGAGGAAAGTGATTGGTTCTCAGTGAATGTTGGTTCATGGCAGGGGTGTGTGATGTCTCCATGGTTGTTTAATTTGTTTATGGATGGGGTGGTTAGGGAGGTGAATGCAAGAGTTTTGGAAAGAGGGGCAAGTATGCAATCTGTTGTGGATGAGAGAACTTGGGAAGTGAGTCAGTTGTTGTTCGCTGATGATACAGTGCTGGTGGCTGATTCAGGTGAGAAACTGCAGAAGCTGGTGACTGAATTTGGTAAAGTGTGTGAAAGAAGAAAGTTGAGAGTAAATGTGAATAAGAGCAAGGTTATTAGGGACAGTAGGGTTGAGGGACAAGTCAAATGGGAGATAAGTTTGAATGAAGAAAAACTGAAGGAAGTGAAGTGTTTTAGATATCTGGGAGTGGATTTGGCAGCGGATGGAACCATGGAAGCAGAAGTGAATCATAGGGTGGGGGAGGGGGCGAAAGTTCTGGGAGCATTGAAGAATGTGTGGAAGTCGAGAACATTATCTCGGAAAGCATAAATGGGTATGTTTGATGGAATTGTGGTTCCAACAATGTTATATGATTGTGAGGCATGGGCTATAGATAGAGTTGTGCGGAGGAGGGTGGATGTGCTGGAAATGAGGTGTTTGAGGACAATATGTGGTGTGAGGTGGTTTGATCGAGTAAGTAATAATTGGGTAAGAGAGATGTGTGGTAATAAAAAGAGTGTGGTTGAGAGAGCAGAAGAGGGTGTTTTGAAATGGTTTGGTCACATGGGGAGAATGAGTGAGGATAGACGGCGACAAAGAAAAATAATAAAATTATAATAATAAATCTATCTATGTATATCTAAGTATTAAAGTTCTACAATGTCATCATTACCACTCATAGCAAGTTACTAACACAAATGCCATCCACTCTGATTATCAAATCTATTCCATCTATCTATACCTTTGATGCCTGTACCCTAAGGAAACTCTCATCAAAGGGGTGGACAAAGCAAAAGAGTCTCCACTTATTCTTGTCCCTACATGCCTCCCTCGCATACACTATTCCATGTATTCTTCCACAGTCTCTTTCCCTCCAGTACTCTTCCACTCTATTTCCTGATGTCACAAGTGGTCTTCACACCAACCCCTTTAATCATACACTCTCCTTTTAACTTCTTAATCTTTCATTCTTTCTACACCCACAAACACTTCAAAGTATGTTTCATCCACTTTACAACTCCAAAATTCACCCCTTTACATTCCTTGATATACACCCCATCATTTCCTTCTTCATTCCTGCTGGTTCATTTCCACAGCCTGGATTCTTGACCTTTATGATTAACTTCATGGCTATGTTTTGGCTGCATAGGTTAGAGTTGGAGGATTATGCTGTCCTTTAATTCTCTTTTCTTTATTCCATACTTACAACACCACCCTACATTATTCTATTAAGGAACCCAATGACTCTTCTACCCTGCCCTATTCTCTCTCCTTCTATATCACCAAACTTACCCAAGATAGCACCTCAATTCTTTCAATTCTTCCAGTCTTTCTCCCTCCATATCTACAACACAGTTTAGTACACTTTCTTTCCTCAACAGTGTTGCAAAATCTGCACTTTCACTCTATTTACTTTCAAACACCATTACTTTATTTTTACTTGCATTTATCTTCAATTGCCTATGCTTACACATGTCATAAAACAAACTTACAACCCTCTGTACCTCCTCTTCAATCTCAGCAAACAACACAGTATCATTAACAAACAGGCTTGCCACTAGGAACCACAACTCACCATCACACTCCATCTCTGCACCCCCTTTCCCTCATTTTGTTTTCATCTCTCTGATCAACTGCTCTCTTGTTTTTCTCACATTATTAACTTCCTTCCAAAACTTTCATATTCTCCCTTAAGTCTATCAACTTCCTTCCAAAACTTTCATATTCTCCCTCAAGTCTATCAAATTCCTTCCAAAACTTTCATATTCTCCCTTAAGTCTGCTGCTACTCACTAACCCCAACTCAATTACTTTCAAGTCCATGCAGCGATCTCCTAATCACTCACACTCTTCCCCTATAAGTAAAATCCATACACCTCTATTTTTTCTTTCACAAGCAACTTAACTTCATCATCCCACCTTTCACTACCCTTTCTAACATTCCCATCTTCCATCTACTGCGTGCCAAACATTCTTCTCACATATGTCAGCACTACTATAAATACCTCCCATTCCTCATCCATTCCATGTATCTTTTCACAGAAGCCTCAAAGCTCACTTACTTTCATCAACCTTTTCTCACCTATATCATTTCCTCTTTTCCAAACATCTCTACAAATCTTCACCCTTGCCTCCACCAGGCAATGAACAGACATCCCACCAGCTATCACTCTCAGTATATTAATTCCAAGTCTCTCTCTTTTGCACGTCTATCAGTTAGCACTTAATCCAAAAATACCTGCTTACCATCTTACCAACCTAACATATACTTATGAATGATCCTCTTTTAAAACCAGGTATTCCTAGTCACTAAACTCTTCAGCACACAACTCTGTAAGCTCTATATCTCTTCCATTCACTTTACTGAATACCCTTAGCTTCACAACTAAACCAAAAACTGCCACATTTCTAAATATTGCATCCAAATCACTCATCGGTAATTCCTAATCTCTCAAATCTATAATGCTCACACACCCACTCACCTCCCCCCAAAACACTCACTTCTCTTCATGAGTCCTCTCATGGCCAGATGCACAGGCATTAATAATCACCCACCTCTCATAGTCCACTTTCATCTTTACCTAAATCAGTATGGGGCTCACTTCCATTCATTATTTCACATATTCCCACAATTCCTCTTTCAGCAGATATGCTATCCCTTCTTTAGCTCTATCCCTCACACTAACCCCAAACTTTACTCAAAACGTTACCAAACCATTTTTCCCCTTTACAAATTGAGCTTTGTTTCAGTCAGAACAAGAATATCCAGGTTCCTGTCCTCAAACATGCAACTTCTCTCTCCTTTTTCATTTTGGTTATATCCATGCACATTCAAACACCCCTGACTTAGCTTTCCAGGAGGATAAGCACTCCTTGTTTGGCTCCTTCTGCTCTGTCTTTTACAAATTGAAATACAAGGAGAAGAAGGTTTCCAACTACAAGTTCCCATCCCTCTTAGTTGTCTTCTACAACATGCAGGAAATAAGTGGGAAATATTCTTCTTCCCCTACCCCCAAGGGATAGTATAGCTAAAAGAGAGTATCTGCATAGGCTCTTCCCAAAAAAATATATCATTCAGCACACAGCAATTTCTAGGTTGCCCAGGAAATGGGGAATAGTTATCATGCATCTGGTAACTTCCTTGGCATGTCTATAGACAGACTGGACCACTTTATAGTAAAGATTAATAAAACAGATTTTTTACAAGTTCAATGTTTTCCATGTTACTATCCATTCTCTAGCTATTATATGTAATGCCCAAAAACTACAGCCCCTTATCTAAAACCAGGCCTCACCAAACTTCATGCTTTCCCCTAGCTGCTTCACATGCCCTGGTTCAGTCCATTGAAAGTTCATCGACCCCTGTATGCCACATTCCCCCAATTCACTCCAAACTATGCATGTTTTTCACCCTCCTGCATGTTCAAGCCCCAAGGACTCAAAATCTGTTTCACTCCAGCCCTCCATTACCAATTTGGTATCCTCCCTGTCCCCTCCACTTTTTACACATATATCCTCTTTGTCAACCTCTCTTTACTCATTCTCTCAATATATTCAAACCATTTTAGCACACCCACTTCACCTCTCTCAACCATACCTCTTGATATTACCATACCTCTTTCTTACCCTGTCATTACTTACTCAATTAACATTTCATTGCCAACATATCCACCCTCTTCCATATATTCTCATCTGTAGCCCATGCCTCGCAATCCATACAAAACTGTTGGCAGTACAATACCTTCAAACATACCCCTTTTTGCCCTCCGAGATTGTGACCTCTCTCTCCACACATTCCTCAATGCTCCTAAAACCTTCTCCCCCTCACTCACTTTCATGGTTTCATTTGCTGCTGATGTCCACTCTCAGGTATCACAAAGGACTTCACATCCTAATGATTTTCTCCTTTCAAACCCAAACACATGACTAAACTGTCTCTCTGCTCTGCTAACCTGAGTAACATTGCTATTATTCACATTTTCTCTCAGCTTTCTCTTTTCACACACACTCTCAAACTCACACACCGACTTATGTAGCTTCTCACTCAAATCTGCCACAAGTCCTGTGTCATCAGCAAACAACTAACTCACTTCCCAAGCTCCATCATCCCCTACAGACTGCACACTGACCCACTCTCCAAGACCTATGCATTCACCTTCCTCATCATCAAATCCAATACCAATTTAAACAGCTACAGTAACATCACACGCCCAGCCACAGACCTATCTTCACCAGGAACCAATCATACTCCTCTCTATCCACTTACACACATGCCTTACTTTCTTGATACAAATTCTTCACTGCTTACTAACAGCTTTCCTCCCCTAACATATATTCATCAAACTTTCCACACAGCATCTCTACCAACCATTTCATATGCTTTCTCCAGATTCATAAATGCCACATGCAGATCCTTTTGTTTCTGCAAGAATTTCTCACACACACTCTTCAGAAGCAAACAACTGACCCACACTTCCTCCACCACTTCTGAAACCAAACTGTTCCTCCCCAGTCTGAGGCTCTGCTCTTTCAATCACCTCTCACCATTACAAGTCTATACAGCTCACCTGTTACAATCGACAAACTTATATCTCAGTAAACAGAAGACTCACCATTGTCCCCCTTGCCTTTAAACAATGACACTAAACATATAGGCACTTCATCATGATCCATACATATGCTGAAAACCCTAACTATCCAATCATTAACAGAGTCAACCCATTTCTTACGAAGCTGAACTGCCATATAATCCATTCTAGTTACCTTCCCATGATCCACTTTATGCAAGGCTTTCACCATCCCTTCTCTTTTCATCAAAGCCCTTGCCATGACTCTTTCACTTCACATACTTATCAAATCCAAACACCCTAAATCTGCAACCTTATCACATTAAGCACATTCACCAATGCTTCAAAGTACTCACTCCATCTCCTCTTCACCACATTACTGCCTGTTATCACTTCCCCATCCACCCCCTTCGCTGATGTTCCCACTTGTTGTCTTGTCACATTATTAACCTCCTTCCCAAACATCTTATTCTTCCCAAAGTTTGCAAATACTCACTCACCCTGGTTCTCATTTTCCCTCTTTTTCAGCCCCTACATCTTCCTCTGACCTCCTGCCACTTACTCTTGTACATCTCTCAATTACTCACACTCCTTCCTTGTAAGTACTGCCCAAACACCTCTCTCTAATCTTTCATGAACAACTTTATGTCATAATTCCACCACACACAACCCTTTCTCATCTGCCCATATCCCACCTTCCACATGCCACACACTTGTCTCACACATGCTAGTGCAGCTTCCCTAAATATCTCCCATTCCTCAACCACTCTCCTAGTTTTGTTTCCTTTCAACTTCTGCAATTTTACAAATAATCTCTCCTGATATTTCTCCACACATCCCTTTTTCAAGCCCACTTACTTTCATTACCCTCTACTCATCCATATAATTTACTCTTTTCCAAAAACCTCTACAAAATGTTCACCCATGCTTCCATGATTAGACCGCACCAGATGCCTCTCTCAGTTAAGTCACTTTCAAGCTCTCTTTTGCAAGCTAGTCAATTAGAATGTAGTCTAATAGTATCCACTTCCCATCTTTCCTTATCACCCATATATACTTGCATATGTCCCTTTTTTAAACCAGGTACAGGGATCTCCTAATTTACACATATGTAATTCATGCCATGCTTAGAATAACGCAAACAGTCCATTTACACCTTTTTTATAAGTTAGGCGGGCTTAAGCTTAGAATAATGTGATCATCATTCGGCTGGCAGTGCTGTGGCATAGCATTGCTTGGGCTATGCGAGAAGCACACTCTCACTATATTTGATGAGGACAACTCAAACAAAGAATGGAGTTCAAAGGTAGCCTGAAATGTCCAAGCTGACATCAGGTGCAATAAAAAAATACACGATGAGGAGACAATGAAGTCTCAACAAAATATGCTAGATCTCTTTTTAAAGAAAAAGAACACTCGTCAGGAGGACCATCCATCAACATCTCATGACATAATAGCAGAACTCACTGGACCACCACCACCACCACCACCACCTTTCAAAACTACATCATCTGACCCAGATGAACCCCTTCCCCAGTAACTCCTTCACTCACTGACTCCCTCTCTATCAACACCAGCAAGCAATTAAGAAACAGCAGTAAATGTAAGTGTTGGAATTGTAATTCTTTTTTTCCATTTTTATTAACAAAATTCATTGTAGAGTATGTAAATTTAGTATTTTATATTTCCTGATATGTGTATACAGTAGTTTTCCAATGGTATATATTCAGTGCTGTCTTATCAATATAAAAACCCCTAATTTCCATTACTTACATTACTGGATTATTGTGTTTTTGATTAATGTGACAGTTTTATTAACGTAACTACTGAGTACATCGAGAGGTACCTGTATTTCCAATCATCAATCCTTTTTCAGCACACAAATCTACAAGCTGTTCACAATTTTGAGTCACCTTACTGAATACCCACATCCCCCACTCCCTCAAATTTATAACTTTAATTACCAAATTACTCATCTTTACATTTAAATCACCCATCACTAATACTCAGTCTCTTGCATCAAAACTGCTGACACACTCACTCCACTACTCCCAAAACACTTACTTCTCATTGTCTTTCTTCTCATGGCCAGGTGCATAAGCATGAATTATTATCAACCTCTTATAATCTATTTTCATTTTAACCCACATCAGTCTGCAGCTCGCTTACACTCTTTCACATAATCCCAAAACTTCTGCTCCAGCAGTAATGCTGCCCCTTCCTTGGCTATCACTCTCTCACTAACCCCTGACTTTAACCCTTAGACACTGACATCCCATTCTGATCCCTTACCCTTGAGGTTTGTTTCTTTCAGAGCTAGAACATTCAGGTTGCCTTCTTCAATCATACTACCTCCCTCTCCTTTCTTCTCATCTTGGTTACATCAGCATACATTCAAACATCAAGCCATGAGCCTTTGAGGAGGATAAGAATACTTTGCCTGGCTCCCTCCAATGTCCTATCTTTTAGAAATTGTATTACAAGAATGGGAGGGCTTCCATTCCCCAGCTCCCACCCCTCTTACCTGCCCCCTATAGCACAAAGGGAATAAGTGGGAAGAGCTCTTTTTTCCCTATCCCAGGGATAGTATATAGTATGGTGCAATATCTTCCCAAAAGGATATTATCCCAATAATTTCCATCCTGCTAAGGAAATGGATGATATATTGTGGGTCTGTCATCACGCACCGAGCAATTTCTCAAGTGTGTCTACAGAGAGATAGGGATACCTTTTTGTAGTACAGGATAGTGACAGAATTGAATCTACAATATAATTAGATGACAGAAGTTAGGTATGGACTAAGTGATTAAGAATAATAAACTGCAAATGAAATGCTTAGAGCCAACAGATATAACAGCACACCATCAAGATCAGCAGAGTGGTGAGCATTACTTTAGTCAAAAATTTCCCTCATAAATTTTTTTTCACACTTGTTCATCGTTTCCTGCATTACTGTGGCAGTGCCAGTTACAGACAAAGTAAAGGTCTTATTCACTCACACTCATTGTCTGACCATCTCCCATATTGCACTAAAACTACAGCTCCTATCCACAACCAGACCCTACAGACCTTCCTGCTGCTTCCCCCTGATGCTTCACATGCCCAAGTAAATATTCATTGAAAAATAATGTTTTATGCTATATCTTCTAAATGCAAAGTGAATATAAAAGAATATTGTTACACAGTGAATTACACAGAATAAAAATCTGAATACTAGTAGCATTAGGAAATACTTAAAATTCCTTAGCAAGTACACCCTCCAAAATACACATAAAGCCAGATTGACTAGTCCTAGAAATTTCCAAGAAAGACAAGTTTTGCAAGTTCAATAGTAGGTAATATGCCATTTGTTTTCACCAATAATGATCTTCCTCACATTGTTTCTTTATTTACTGATTTCCCTTAACTCAAATCAGAAATGAAGGCAGGTACAGAACCTATTACCCATTACATTATACTGTTAAAACATGACAATCCCTATTCTGGTCGACTGGGGTCTACCATTTTCACAGAAATTTCTTCTACTGGCAAAATAAATCTTTAAATGATAAAATAGTGGACTGCCACAATTGTGTAATTCAAGAATTAATTACATACACCAGTGTAATCAATTACTTAGTAACAAATTCAACACAGTATGAAACATTATCATTTATTAATCACAATACAAACTCTCATCCAAAGGTTCAAGATAAACCACTCTTGGCCTTCTAGTTGGACAGCCCTGCTCTATGCCATGCTTTCAAGAGAGAGTCCTGTTTGCATGTCAAAAACCATTATTAGTCTCCATACTACAGGAATGTTTAATCTGAAGCACAACCCTCACATCATATTTACTCACTTGTTTCTGATTCTTGGGCGAGTGTTCATCCAGCTTTGGTTTTTAGATGGGACAGATGTCAAGTCTATAGAATATTCTGTAAGTCTACATATCTTTCCATTTCAAATCATGTATAAACCTGATGATGAGATATGGCCCATTCTCAACATATATTTTTACTGGTATCTTAAAGGCCTTAGGTAAGAATAAAGAACCAATCATTATGTTTCAAAACATTATGAATGCTTTCGTTATGAATACCAAAAGACTAATACAGATGTTTTCGCGACTATTGGTCTTAGGTTTCCTCAATCCTCTAGTGTCTTCCTTCAGTAATTTTCCCTTAACATGTTCAGTTTTACACTTCAAATGGCAACATTCATTATTTCCCTTTTTTTGTCTGATACACTTTGGCACATGTATTTTTTCCTACTAAACTCATTGATTGTGGAAAATTACATGCCCAATATCAGTTCTGAGGAGGTACATGTTTCAATGGTTTTATAACAAGCACAGTGTTATTATCTATACATCTCTTCCTCTCTTTTCATCTAAAACATTCACTTTATCAACATAAAAGTCATGTTCATAATTTTACCAATAGCCTTCTCTTGACAATCTGATCATGTCCTCCATGTGCAAATTCAAATCTTCGAATGCTGCAAAAGTGAACTTTACTTTTGCTTACTGTTTTGCAAAACCTTTTCAGACATTCATTCAGGAAAGTGTGAAAAGATAAATAATAAAGAATTCTGAACATTTTTCACTCATAAACAACACATCAGGTCTGTGGCTGAGAATGTGAGATGGTGCTTTCACCTCTCTCACCCAAAGAATTACTGTTTGCCATACATTACACTACAACCAGTTATATGCAGCCATAGAAAATATCTTGTATATCTGAACAAGCTCTTGTACTTTATCACATTTCTGCAATAAACGGTGCCCACTATCAAGGGAAGATCTCTGAAGCTTTCTTCTCACAGAGTTGCTGTTCCTTATATGTTAGTTCAAAATTAGCAAAAATCTCACCTTCATACTGGAAGTCCGGAGATGGCATATGTTCTTTCTTTTCTCTTTTAAATACTGTCTGAAATTTAAGATTAAGAATAATTTAGGGCTGGCTGCACATATTCTTCTGGGAATCCTTACTTAATATTCTTGTTCACTTTTTTCTTGGCCTCTCTCTCTTTCTCACTAATCTCTTGCAGAGTTCTTGTTTCCTTATGACAATCATTCTGAACCATGATAATTATCTGATAATGTTTTATTTTCTCAAAGTATACAAGTGACATTCAAATAACATAAGAAATATCTAAGAGTATAACATATATGAAATTCATAATGGTTGTTATCAGTTGAAGAAATGGGCAAATGTCATACCTCGTACCTATCTACAAGAAAGGAGACTGAGAAAAGGCACTGAATTACAGAGCAGTCTTTCTGACAAGTGTGGTCTGTTAAGTTCTAGCAAGGATAATTAGAAAGCAAATGGAAGACTTTCTACTGAATAAAAATTACCTGAACGGAAGCCATTGCTGGTTCAGGAAAAGGTCATATGTAACTAATCTCTTTGATTCTTACAAGACAATAGGCTCAAACTTAGACATAAAGGACTGCCAGAAAGAATTCAAAACTATACAACACAAGAGGCTGATTAAGAAGCTAGATCACATGGCAGAAATAAGGGGAAGAGTCCAATGATGGATAGATCATTGTAGTGGAACAAAGGGCACATATCAGGGGAGCCTTCTCCAAATGGGGGGGGTCAACAACGGTGAGCTGTAGGGCTCTGTTTTGAGGCCTGTACTCTTCTTGATCTATGTGAATTACCTGCTAGTATGTATGGACTCCTACCAGAAAACTTATGAAGATGTTGCAGAAGTCATGAGGAAAGTGAAAAGTTTAGGGGACCTAAACAAACCAAAGATGGTTTGATATGTCACAGATGAAATTCAACCCCCAAAAAATGTAATGTAATGAGAATGGGGAGTATAAAAAGGATAAAGAGTGAAAGAAAACCTCAAAAGGTTTCTCACATAGTGAAAAATAAGCTTCAGGATTCTAAGTACAAAGAGGACTTAGGAGTCAATATCATCCCTAACCTGTTGCCAGCTGTCCACCAACAGAAAAACTGTTGGGGAAAAAACTGTCAGCTGGCAAATAATGCAATAGCTTTCAAGTATATGGATAAGGATATATCTAGGAAGCTATTCATGTCATACATAAGGCCAAACTAGTGCAAGCTTTCTTAACTTTGGTCACATAAAGAGACACAAAGGGCATATAGAGAAGGTTCAGAGGAGGCCAACAAAGATAGTACCCAAATTACAAAACCTGAGATGCATGGAAAGCCTAACCTACAAGCCTTAAATTTATCCATCCTGGAAGAGAGGAGTGATGGGTAAGATAATCACAACATTCAAGCTTTTAAACAAGACTGATGAACGAATTCAGAAGTTCGTGGCATTAGAAAACCAAAGGATGAACACAGCAAGAAATTAAATAAAACTTGTTACATGACGAAAGACATGGTTAATGCAGACAGCAAACACAAATTCAAGGAGCTGTCCTTGGGCACTTCATCATGATCCATACATACACTGAATATCCTTACAAACCAATCAACAACACAGTCACCCCCTTTTCTTAATAAACTGCACTGCAATACCATCTAAACCCACTGCCTTGCCAGCTTTCATCTCCCACAGACCTTTCACTATCTCTTCTCTGTTTACCAAACCATTCTCCATGACCCTCTCACTTTGCATACCACCCTGACTAAACCACCCAATATCTGCCACTCTATCATCAAACACGTTCAACAAACTTTCAAAATACTCACTCCATCTCCTCCTCACTTCATCACTACTTGTTATTCCCTCCTCATTTGCATCCTTCACCGATGTTCTCGATTTTCTTACACATGTTATTTACCTCCTTCCAAAACATCCTTTTATTCTCCTTGAAATCTAATGATACTCTCTCACCCCAACTCTCATTTACCCTCTTTTTCACCTCTTACACCTTTCTGTTGACCTGCAGCTTTCTTTTATACCTCTCCCAGTCATTTGCACTACTTCCCTGCAAGAATCGTCCAAACGACTCTCTCTTCTCACACTAACATCCTTACTTCTTCATATACGCATATATATACATAAACTCCCATACATGCACATATACATATATACACATGTACATATTCATACTTGCTTGCCTTAATCCATTACTGGCGCTACCCTGCCCCACAGGAAACAGCATCGCTACCCCCTGCTTCAGTGAGGTATTGCCAGGAAAGCAGACAAAAAGGCCACGTTTGTTCACACTCAGCCTCTAGCTGTCAAGTGTAATGTACAAAACCACAGCTCCCTATCCACATCCAGGTCTCACAGACCTTTCCATGGTTTACCCCAGACATTTCACATGCCCTAGCTCAGCCCGTTGACAGCACATTGACCCCAGTATACCACATTGTTCTAATTCACTCTATTCCTTGCATGCCTCTCACCCTCCTGTATGTTCAGGCCCCAATTGCTCAAAATCTTTTTCACTCCATCCTTTCAAGTCTCCTGCTTCTCCTTGTCCTCTCCACCTCTGACACATATGTCCTCTTTGTCAATCTTTCCTCGCTCATCCTCTCAATATGTCCAAAACATTTCAACACACCCTCTTCTGCTCTCTCAACAACACTCTTTTTATTACCTCACATCTCTCTTACCCTTTCATTACTTATCAATCAAACCACCCAACACCATATATTGCCCTAAAACATTTCACTTCCAACACGTCCACCCTCCTCCGCACAACCCTATCTATAGCCTATGTGGAAGAAGAGATCACAGTAAATACCATGACATTATACTTGGATGCAAAAGTGGTACAAAGTTGACCTTCACTGCACTCCAAGATCTCCATGCTCTGCTCCTAGAGCAGAAGCTCATTACCCATACATGCAAAATATACACCACTCACTTTAAGCAAGAAAATACATTCTCAATTTCAACCAGAACATACAATGCTCACTTATAACTGAACAAATCATGCTCTCTTTCATCATGCACAGGACTTCACTCCTAATGAGCAGATCATGGGGTCACTGCAGCATAAATACTTTCTACTTTTACCCACACACTCAAACTATTCTTCTATTCTCTACATCAAAGGCAATTAGACACGATAAAAAGCCATAACCTTATGCATGACCTGCAAATGGGTGACAAAGTTTACAAAGCTTTAACCTGCCTCTGTGAGATGTAGCAAGTTGTAGCATTCCAGCACCAAGGGGTGATATGGAAGAGTTTTTCAACAACTAAGGTGATGTCATGGCATCCTAAATTTAGCTGGTCTGAGATGCTCTCAAAGATAACATGGCTGTGGCATGGCTCTCATTAACTTGAGTACACATGCATGCACTCCTCAGGGTAGGTGCGTGCGGACTAGACACTCTCTAAGCAGGACTCTGGAGTGCACATACACAAACCACACTCCTCAGGATATGTGTATGGAGGCTGGCATGCTTTCATGGCAGGATACTGGAGTGCATGAACACAAGAACACACCCACTCAGCAGTAGGAGGATTGGTGAGCTGGCCTACACAAAGGTACTCAAACATTTAGCAATTAATTTATATCCAATCATCATTAGATGATCTGGGTAGTTAAAGCATCAATGGTTGCCTCTTCAGATCCCAGTCCACATCACCACCCAACAGATGGAGCATTCTCAAAAGCTGATCTGGGAGTTGCAGCCTTAAAATGTAGCAGAAGGTGATATGGGCATCCCCTCAAGACAGACCCAACCCTACTAACTCTATACCCCTTTGCAGCACTCATGACCCTAGGGTATGACATCCTACTGCTATCTGATTTGCTCATGCCAGCAATGGTACACAATGTCTTAAACTGATCATGCATTAGTTGGTGAAAAACTGTATAATAAATTCAATCCAAATATTCCTCTATGTCCAAGATATTAATACTATAGGTATAACTTTGGTTTTTGCTCCTGAAAGCTGGCTACCTGTGTGCCCCCACTATGAGCTTGAACAGGTAATACTAAAAAAGCTGTTGCATTACATGATTACTGTGTGACTGTTGGCAATTCAAGGGTGGGTTGTTTTGATAAGCGTTTCTTTCCCAACACCTCAATGATCTGAAACTCTCTACCCTTTCATCTCTCCCAATAACTATGACATGGCACATTTCAAAAAAAATTTTCACTTCTTCCAAAATTCGTAAATATTTTCCCATCTCTTCTTTTTCCCTTTCATAATCCTCTAGATCTATCTTTCAATTAAAGCCCAGCCCTGATGTGGACATTTGTCCATGACTAGAGCCTCCTTTGTACAAATAACAAAAATTCTTAGGTAGAGATACTATGTTCTTTAAAGTATCATTATATAATTTGGTTGATACCAGGCCAAGCAATACAACAAAATACAATAAAATCTAATAATGCATTCCTTCATAAACACAAATTAACACCATAATACAAAATATCTAAGTAATTAGAAACTTTTTGGTGCAAGGTGTAGTACAATCTGAATGTATATCATTGTATAATAATGATAAGCATATGATAGGGTTGATAGAGATGCTTTTTGAAAGGTATTAAGAGTTTATGGTGTGGGAGGTAAGATGCTAGAAGCAGTAAAAAGTATTTATCAAAGATGTAAGGCATGTGTACGAGTAGGAAGAGAAGAAAGTGATTGGTTCCTAGTGAAGGTAAGTTTACAGCAGGGGTGTGTGACGTCTCCATGGTTGTTAAATTTGTTTATGGATGAGCTGGTTAGGGAAGAGAATGCAAGAGTTTTGGAGAGAAGGGCAAGTATGCAATATGCAATCTGTTGCAGATGAGAGGGCTTAGGATGAGTCAGTTGTTGTTCGCTGATGATACAGCGCTGGTGGCTGATTCAGGTGAGAAACTGCAGAAGTTGGTGACTGAGTTTGGTAGAGTGTGTGAAAGAAGAAAGCTGTGAGTAAATCTGAATAAGAGCATGGTTAATAGGTCCAGTAAGGTTGACGGACAAGTTAATTGGAATGTAAGTTTGAATGGAGAAAAATTGGGCAAAGTTAAGTGTTTTTGATATCTGGGAGTGGATTTGGCAGCAGATGGAACCATGGAAGCGGATGTGAATCATAAGGTGGGGGAGAGGGTGAAAGTTATGGGAGGATTGAAGAATATATGGAAGTCGAGAACATAATCTCGGAAAGCAAAAATGGGTATGTTTCAAGGAATAGTGGTTCCAACAATGTTACATGGTTGCGAGGCATGGGCTATAGATAGAGTTGTGTGGAGGAGGGTGGATGTGCTGGAAATGAGATGTTTGAGGACAATATGTGGTGTGAGGTGGTTTGATCAAGTAAATAATGATAGGGTACGAGAGACGTGTGGTAACAAAAAGAGTGTGGTTGAGAGAGCAGAAGAGAGTGTTTTGAAATGGTTTGGTCACATGAAGAGAATGAGTGAGGAAAGACTCACAAAGAGGATATATGTGTCAGAGGTGGAGGGAACGAGAAGTGGGAGACCAAATTGGAGGTGGAAAGATGGAGTGAAAAAGATTTTGAGTGATTGGGGCCTGAACATGCAGGAGGGTGAAAGGCGTGCAAGGAATAGAGTGAATTGAAACAATGTGGTATACTGGGGTCGACGTGCTGCCAATAGATTGAACCAAGGTATGTGAAGCGTCTGGGGTAAACCATGGAAAGTTCTGTGGGGCCTGGATGTGGAAGAGGAGCTGTGGTTTCGGTGCATTATTACATGACAGCTAGAGACTGAGTGTGAACGAATGTGGCCTTTGTTGTCTTTTCCTAACACTACCTCGCACACATGCGGGGGAGGGGGTTTTTATTTCATGTGTGGCGGGGTGGCGATGGGAATGAATAAAGGCAGACAGTATGAATTATGTACATGTGTATATATGTATATGTCTGTGTGTGTATATGTATATGTATACGTTGAGATGTATAGGTATGTATATCTGCATCTGGACGTGTATGTAAATACATGTGCATGTGGGTGGGTTGGGCCATTCTTTCGTCTGTTTCCTTGCGCTACCTCGCTTACACGGGAGAGAGCAACAAAGCAAAATAAATAAAATAATATATATATATATATATATATATATATATATATATATATATATATATATATATAGTGAAAGCTTTGCGGAAGATGAAAGCCGGCAAGGCAGCAGGTTTGGATGGTATTGCAGTGGAATTTATTAAAAAAGGGGGTGACTGTATTGTTGACTGGTTGGTAAGGTTATCTAATGTATGTATGACTCATGGTGAGGTGCCTGAGGATTGGCGGAATGCGTGCATAGTGCCATTGTACAAAGGCAAAGGCGATAAGAGTGAGTGCTCAAATTACAGAGGTATAAGTTTGTTGAGTATTCCTGGTAAATTATATGGGAGGGTATTGATTGAGAGGGTGAAGGCATGTACAGAGCATCAGATTGGGGAAGAGCAGTGTGGTTTCAGAAGTGGTACAGGATGTGTGGATCAGGTGTTTGCTTTGAAGAATGTATGTGAGAAATACTTAGAAAAGCAAATGGATTTGTATGTAGCATTTATGGATCTGGAGAAGGCATATGATAGAGTTGATAGAGATGCTCTGTGGAAGGTATTAAGAATATATGGTGTGAGAGGAAAGTTGTTAGAAGCAGTGAAAAGTTTTTATCGAGGATGTACGGCATGTGTACGTGTAGGAAGAGAGGAAAGTGATTGGTTCTCAGTGAATGTAGGTTTGCGGCAGGGGTGTGTGATGTCTCCATGGTTGTTTAATTTGTTTATGGATGGGGTTGTTAGGGAGGTAAATGCAAGAGTTTTGGAAAGAGGGGCAAGTATGAAGTCTGTTGGGGATGAGAGAGCTTGGGAAGTGAGTCAGTTGTTGTTCGCTGATGATACAGCGCTGGTGGCTGATTCATGTGAGAAACTGCAGAAGCTGGTGACTGAGTTTGGTAAAGTGTGTGGAAGAAGAAAGTTGAGAGTAAATGTGAATAAGAGCAAGGTTATTAGGTACAGTAGGGTTGAGGGTCAAGTCAATTGGGAGGTGAGTTTGAATGGAGAAAAACTGGAGGAAGTGAAGTGTTTTAGATATCTGGGAGTGGATCTGGCAGCGGATGGAACCATGGAAGTGGAAGTGGATCATAGGGTGGGGGAGGGGGCGAAAATTCTGGGGGCCTTGAAGAATGTGTGGAAGTCGAGAACATTATCTCGGAAAGCAAAAATGGGTATGTTTGAAGGAATAGTGGTTCCAACAATGTTGTATGGTTGCGAGGCGTGGGCTATGGATAGAGTTGTGCGCAGGAGGATGGATGTGCTGGAAATGAGATGTTTGAGGACAATGTGTGGTGTGAGGTGGTTTGATCGAGTGAGTAACGTAAGGGTAAGAGAGATGTGTGGAAATAAAAAGAGCGTGGTTGAGAGAGCAGAAGAGGGTGTTTTGAAGTGGTTGGGCACATGGAGAGAATGAGTGAGGAAAGATTGACCAAGAGGATATATGTGTCGGAGGTGGAGGGAACGAGGAGAAGAGGGAGACCAAATTGGAGGTGGAAAGATGGAGTGAAAAAGATTTTGTGTGATCGGGGCCTGAACATGCAGGAGGGTGAAAGGAGGGCAAGGAATAGAGTGAATTGGAGCGATGTGGTATACCGGGGCTGACGTGCTGTCAGTGGATTGAATCAAGGCATGTGAAGCGTCTGGGATAAACCATGGAAAGCTGTGTAGGTATGTATATTTGCGTGTGTGGACGTATGTATATACATGTGTATGGGGGGGGGGGGGTTGGGCCATTTCTTTCGTCTGTTTCCTTGCGCTACCTCGCAAACGCGGGAGACAGCGACAAAGTATAATAAAAAAAATAAAAAAGTAGGAGAGATGGCCAGAGACCATTATTGGATTATGTGTTAATTGATAGGCACGCGAAAGAGAGACTTTTGGATACCAATGTGCTAAGAGGTGCAACTGGAGGAATGTCGGATCATTATCTTGTGGAGGCGAAGGTGAAGATTTGTAGAGGTTTTCAGAAAAGAAGAGAGAATGTTGGGGTGAAGAGAGTGGTGAGAGTGAGTGAGTTTGGGAAGGAGACTTGTGTGAGGAAGCACCAAGAGAGACTGAGTACAGAATGGAAAATGGTGAGAACAAAGGACGTAAGGGGAGTGGGGGAGGAATGGGATGTATTTTGGGAAGCAGTGATGGCTTGCACAAAAGATGCTTCTGGCATGAGAAGCGTGGGAGGTGGGCAGATTAGCAGGGGTAGTTAGTGGTGGGATGAAGAGGTAAGATCATTAGTGAAAGAGAAGAGAGAGGCATTTGGACGATTTTTGCAGGGAAATAATGCAAATGACTGGGAAATGTATAAAAGAAAGAGGCAGGAGGTCAAAAGAAAGGTGCAAGAGGTGAAAAAGAGGGCAAGTGAGGCTTGGGGTAAGAGAGTATCATTAAGTTTTGGGGAGAATAAAAAGATATTTTGGAAGGAGTTAAATAAAGTGCATAAGACAAGGGTACAAATGGGAACATCAGTGAAGGAGGCTAATGGGGAGGTGATAACAAGTAGTGGTAATGTGAGAAGGAGATGGAATGAATATTTTGGAGGTTTGTTGAATGTGTTTGATGACAGAGTGGCAGATATAGGGTGTTTTGGTCGAGGTGGTGTGCAAAGTGATAGGGTTAGGGAGAATGATTTGGTGAACAGAGAAGAAGTAGTAAAAGCTTTGCGGAAGATGATAGCCGGCAAGGCAACGGGTTTGGATAGTATTGCAGTGGAATTTATCAAAAAAGGGGGTGACTGTGTTGTTGACTGGATGTATGACTCATGTGAGGTGCCTAAGGATTGGCAGAATGCTTGCACAGTGCCACTGTACAAAGGCAAAGGGGATAAAAAGTGAGTGCTCAAATTACAGAGGTATAAGTTTGTTGAGTATTCCTAGGAAATTATGTGGGAGGGTATTGATTGAGAGGGTGAAGGCATGTACAGAGCATCAGATTGGAGAAGAGCAGTGTGGTTTCAGAAGTGGTAGAGGATGTGTGGATCAGGTGTTTGCTTTGAAGAATGTATTCGAGAAATACTTGGTAAAGCAAATGGATCTGTATGTTGCATTTATGGATCTGGAGAAGGCATATGATAAGAGTTGATAGAGATGCTCTGTGGAAGGTATTAAGAATATATGGTGTGGGAGGCAAGTTGTTAGAAGCAGAGAAAAGTTTTTATCAAGGATGTAAGGCATGTGTACGAGTAGGAAGAGAGGAAAGTGATTGGTTCTCAGTGAATGTCGGTTTGCGGCACGGGTGCATGATGTCTCCATGGTTGCTCAATTTGTTTATGGATGGGGTTGTTTGGGAGGTGAATGCAAGAGTTTTTGAAAGACCGTCAAGTATGCAGTCTGTTGTGGATGACAGAGCTTTGGAAGTGAGTCAGTTGTTGTTCGCTGATGATACAGTGCTGGTGGCTGATTCATGTGAGAAACTGTAGAAGCTGGTGACTGATTTTGGCAAAGTGTGTGAAAGAAGAATGCGAAGAGTAAATGTGAATAAGAGCAAGGTTATTAGGTACAGTAGGGTTGAGGGACAAGTCAATCGGGAGGTAAGTTTGAATGGAGAAAAACTGGAGGAAGTGAAGTTTTTTGATATCTGGGAATGGATTTGGCAGCGGATGGAACCATGGAAGCGGAAGTGAGTCATAGGGTGGGGAAGGGGGGTGAAAGTTTTGGGAGCGTTGAAAAATGTGTGGAAGGCGAGAACATTATCTCGGAAAGCAAAAATAGGTATGTTTGAAGGAATAATGGTTCCGAAAATTTTGTATGGTTGCGAGGCATGGGCTATAGATAAAGTTATGCGGAAGAGGGTGGATGTGCTGAAAATGAGATGTTTAAGGACAATATGTGGTGTGAGGTGGTTTGATTGGGTAAGTAATGAAAGGGTAAGAGAGATGTGCGGTAATAAAAAAAGTGTGGCTGAGAGAGCAGATGGTGTTTTGAAATGGTTTGGTCACATGGAGAGAATGAGTGAGGAAAGATTGACCAAGAGGATATAAGTGTCAGAGGTGGAGGGAACAAAGAGAAGTGGGAGACCAAATTGGAAGTGGAAGGATGGAGTGAAAAAGATTTTGAGCGATCGGGGCCTGAACATGCAGGAGGGTGAAAGGCGTGCAAGGAATAGAGTGAATTGGAATGATGTGGTATACCGGGGTTGATGTACTGTCAACGGATTGAAATAGGGCATGTGAAGCGTCTGGGGTAGACCATGGAAAGCTTTGTGGGGCCTGGTTGTGGAAAGGGAGCCATGGTTTCGGTGCATTATATATGACAGCTAGAGACTGTGTGTGAACGAATGTGGACTTTGTTGTCTTTTCCTAGCGCTACCTCACACGCATGTGGGGGAAGGGGGTTATCATTTTGTGTGTGGTGGGGTGGCGACAGGAATGAATAAAGGCATCAAGTATGAATTATGTACACGTGTATATATGTATATATCTGTGTATGCATATATATGTATACATTGAAATGCACAGGTATGTATATGTGCGTGTGTGGACGTGTATGTATATGAATGTGTATGTGGGTGGGTTGGGCCATTCTTTCATCTGTTTCCTTGTGCTACCTCGCTAACGCGGGAGACAGCAACAAAGCAAAATAAAAATATAATAATAAAAATAATATATATATTACGTATCCCTGGGGATAAGGGAGACAGAATACTTCCCACGTATTCCCTGCATGTCATAAAAGGAGACTTAAAGGGGATGGAGTGGGGGGCCGAAAATCCTCCTTTCCAGTTTTTACTTTTCCAAAAGAAGGAACAGAGAAGGGGGCCAAGTGAAGATTTTCTCTGAAGCTCAGTCCTTTGTTTTTAGCACTAACTAACTAACATGGGAAATGGTGACTATGTATGAAAAAAGTATATATATTATGTGTATGTATAAGTGTGTGTATATGAGGGGATGGGTCTTTCTTTGTCTGTTTCCTGGTGGTACTTCGCTAATGCTGGAAATGACGCTGAAGTATAATAAAATATAAAATATAAAAAAAATTCTTATCATGGTTTCTTTTGAGTGTAACAATGGGCAAGGATGTCTCACCTGTACATGTCCTTGTCCTGGAGAAATAATTGTTGATGCATCTAAGGAGGCATTAAGACCAGCAGGAACCTCAACACTACTTTCCAGTCCAGGTTCTAGCTTGGGTACTTGCACAATAGGTGTCACCACCTGTAGAGGTTGACCATCTGTTCCCTGGATGTTGGCCACCACAGTTTGATAAACAGGTAATGGCACTGTTATCATCCCTGACACTGGGTATGAACCAGACACATTCACTGGAACTAATGAAAGAAGGATATATATTACTAATGTCTCCAAACTGGAAGCCTTTGCAAACACAGTGAGTGACAACTAATGAAAACTACTTATAATCTAGTCTTACATATGGTATCTAGTTACACTCAAAATAATCATAAACAATTCGATCATCACCTTGAACTTTTCAGTGCCATCTATCAACTCTTACCATAAATCAAGTTATGCCAATAAGCTAAACATCAAATCTTATGTCACTATACTGCTGGACAGTACTAACTATAACCCAACATATATGATTTTATATATGATGATATAACCCATTATGATATATATATTATGATATAACCCAACATATATGATTTTACTAGAAATATATTGTATTCTAACTTTCTAAAAGGGGAAACAGAAGGAGGAGTCACGTGGGGAGTGCTCATCCTCCTCGAAGGCTCAGATTGGGGTGTTTAAATGTGTGGATGTAACCAAGATGAGAAAAAAGGAGAGATAGGTAGTATGTTTGAGGAAAGGAACCTGGATGTTTTGGCTCTAAGTGAAAAGAAGCTCAAGGGTAAAGGGAAAGAGTGGTTTGGGAATGTCTTGGGTGTAAAGTCAAGGGTTAGTGAGAGGACAAGAGCAAGGGAAGGAGTGGCACTACTCCTGAAACAGGAGTGGTGGGAGTATGTCATAGTGTGTAAGAAAGTAGACTCTAGATTGATATGGGTAAAACCAAAAGTGGATCAAGAGAGATGGGTGATTATTGGTACATATGCACCTGGACATGAGAAGAAAGATCATGAGAGGCAAGTGTCTTGGGAGCAGCTGAGTGAGTGTGTTAGTAGCTTTGACGCACGAGACAGGGTTATAGTAAAGGGTGATTTGAATGCAAAGGTCAGTAATGTGGCAGTTGAGGGAATAATTGGTGTACATGGGGTGTTCAGTGTTGTAAATGGAAATGGAGAGCTTGTAGACTTATGTGCTATAAAAGGACTGGTGATTGAGAATACCTGGTTTAAAAAGAGGGATATACATAAGTATACGTATGTAAGTAGGAGAGATGGCCAGAGAGCGATTTTGGATTACGTGCTAATTGATAGGCATGCGAAAGAGAGACTTTTGGATGTTAATGTGCTGAGAGGTGCAACTGGAGGGATGTCTGATCATTATCTGGTGGAGGCAAAGGTGAAGATTTGTAAAGGTTTTCAGAAAAGAAGGGAGAATGTTGGGGTGAAGAGAGTGGTGAGAGTAAGTGAGCTTGGGAAGGAGACCTGTGTGAGGAAATACCAGGAGAGACTGAGTACAGAATGGAAAAAGGTGAGAACAAAGGAGGTAAGGGGAGTGGGGGAGGAATGGGATGTATTTTGGGAAGCAGCGATGGCTTGTGCAAAAGATGCTTGTGGCATGAGAAGCGTGGGAGGTGGGCAGATTAGAAAGGGTAGTGAGTGGTGGGATGAAGAAGTAAGATTATTAGTGAAAGAGAAGAGGGAGGCATTTGGATGATTTTTCCAAGGAAATAATGCAAATGAGTGGGAGATGTATAAAAGAAAGAGGCAGGAGGTCAAGAGAAAGGTGCAAGAGGTGAAAAAGAGGGCAAATGAGAGTTGGAGTGAGAGAGTATCATTAAATTTTAGGGAGAATAAAAAGATGTTTTGGAAGGAGGTAAATAAAGTGCATAAGACAAGGGAACAAATGGGAACTTCAGTGAAGGGGGCTAATGGGGAGGTGATAACAAGTAGTGGTGATGTGAGAAGATGGAGTGAGTATTTTAAAGGTTTGTTGAAGGTGTTTGATGACAGAATGGCAGATATAGGGTATTTTTTAATCGAGGTGGTGTGCAAAGTGAGAGGGTTAGGGGGAATGATTTGGTAAACAGAGAAGAGGCAGTAAAAGCTTTGCAGGAAATGAAAGCCGACAAGGCAGCGGGTTTGGATGGTATTGCAGTGGAATTTATTAAAAAAGGGGGTGAATGTATTGTTGACTAGTTGGTGAGGTTATTTAATGTATGTATGACTCATGGTGAGGTGCCTGAGGATTGGCAGAATGCTTGCACAGTGCCATTGTACAAAGGCAAAGGGGATAAAAGTGCGTGCTCAAATTACAGAGGTATAAGTTTGTTGAGAATTCCTGGGAAATTAATGGGAGGTTATTGACTGAGAGGGTGAAAGCATGTACAGAGCATCAGATTGGGGAAGAGCAGTGTCGTTTCAGAAGTGGTAGAGGATGTGTGGATCAAGTATTTGCTTTGAAGAATGTATGAGAGAAATACTTGGAAAAGCAAATGGATTTGTATGTAGCATTTATGGATCTGGAGAAGGCATATGATAGAACTGACAGAGACGCTCTGTGGATGGTATTAAGAATATATGGTGCGGGAGGCAAGTTGTTAGAAGCAGTGGAAAGTTTTTATTGAGGAAGTAAGGCATATGTACGTGTAGGAAGAGAGGAAAGTGATTGGTTCTCAGTGAATGTAGGTTTGTGGCAGGGGTGTGTGATGTCTCCATGGTTGTTTAATTTGTTTATGGATGGGGTTGTTAGGGAGGTGAATGCAAGAGTTCTGGAAAGAGGGGCAAGTATGCAGTCTGTTATGGATGAGAGAGCTTGGGAAGTAATCAGTTGTTGTTCGCTGATGATACAGCGCTGGTGGCTGATTCATGTGAGAAACTGCAGAAGCTGGTGACTGAGTTTGGTAAAGTGTGTGAAAGAAGAAAGTTAAGAGTAAATGTGAATAAGAGCAAGGTTATTAGGTACAGTAGGGTTGAGGGACAAGTCAATTGGGAGGTAAGTCTGAATAGAGAAAAACTGGAGGAAGTGAAGTGTTTTAGATATCTGGGAGTGGATTTGGCAGCGGATGGAACCATGGAAGCGGAAGTGAATCATAGGGTGGGGGCATGGGCGAAAATCCTGGGAGTGTTGAAGAATGTGTGGAAATCAAGAACATTGTCTCGGAAAGCAAAAATGGGTATGTTTGAAGGAATAGTGGTTCCAACAATGTTGTACGGTTGCGAGGTGTGGGCTATGGATAGAGTTGTGCACAGGAGGGTGGATGTGCTGGAAATGAGATGTTTGAGGACAATATGTGGTGTGAGGTGGTTTGATTGAGTAAGTAATAATAGGGTAAGAGAGAAGTGTGGTAATAAAAAGAGTGTGTTTGAGAGAGCAGAAGAGGGTGTATTGAAATGGTTTGGTCACATGGAGAGAATGAGTGAGGAAAGATTGACCAAGAGGATATATGTGTCGGAGGTGGAGGGAACGAGGAGAAGTGGGAGACCAAATTGGAGGTGGAAAGATGGAGTGAAGAAGATTTTGACTGATCGGGGCCTGAACATGCAGGAGGGTGAAAGGAGGGCAAGGAATAGAGTGAATTGGAACAATGTGGTATACCGGGGTCGACGTGCTGTCAATGGATTGAACCAGGGCATGTGAAGCGTCTGGGGTAAACCATGGAAAGTTGTGTGGGGCCTGGATGTGGAAAGGGAGCTGTGGTTTCGGTGCATTATTAAATGACAGCTAGAGACTGAGTGTGAACGAATGTGGCCTTTGTTCTCTTTTCCTAGCGCTACTTCGCGCACATGAGGGGGGAGGGTTTTGTTATTTCATGTGTGGCAGGGTGGCAATGGGAATGAGTAAAGGCAGACAGTATGAATTATGTACATGTATATATAGGTATAAGTCTGTAGATGTATATATATGTATACAATGAGATGTATGGGTATGTATATGTGTGTGTGTGGACGTGTATGTATATACATGTGTATGTGAGTGGGTTGGGCCATTCTTTCGTCTGTTTCCTTGCACTACCTCGCTAACGTGGGAGACAGCGACAAAGCAAAATAAATAAAGAAATGAATATATGATTTTAACTCTAAGATATGGAAGATGAGAAAAATAAATTGTGAAGCATAAAAAGTAGATGACTTCATTTTAAAACCCTGTAGACACCAGTTAGAAACATTTTATGTCAGTAAGAAATAACCACAGGTGCTAGACAGATATGTCTGAGTGAAGTATAACTGAAAGGAGTAATTACACATTATGTCATTCTCTCATACTTTCAAGTAATATTAAATGCTTCTTTCACCCCATCACTGCAGCTATTCTAATATTCACTGATACTGAATCTCTCTGTGGGATATTATCATATATTCAAAAAATTTCTTTATCAGTTTATTATCCCTGGGGATCGCGGAGAAACAATACTTCCCACACATTCTTCATGTGTCGTAGAAGGCGACTAAAGGGGACGGGAGCAGGGGGCTAGAAACCCTCCCCTCCTTGTATTTTAAACTTTCTAAAAGGGGAAACAGAAGAAGGAGTCACGCGGGGAGTGCTCATCCTCCTTGAAGGCTCAGATTGGTATGTCTAAATGTGTGTGGATGTAACCAAGATGAGAAAAAAGGAGAGATCGGTAGTATGTTTGAGGAGAGGAACCTGGATGTTTTGGCTCTGAGTGAAACGAACCAACCCCTGAATTTACTCCCAAAACATTCCCAAACCACTCTTCCCCTTTACCCTTGAGCTTCGTTTCACTCAGAGCCAAAACATCCACGTTACTTTCCTAAAACATGCAACCTATCTCTCATTTTTCTCATCTTGGTTACAACCACACACATTTAGACACCCCAATCTGAGCCTTCGAGGAGGATGAGCACTCCTCGCAAGAAATACAAGGAGGGGAGGGTTTTTAGCTCTCCACTCCCATCCCCTTTAGTCGCCTTCTATGACACGCTGGGAATGCATGGGGTGTATTCTTTCTCCCCTATCCACAGGGATATATATTCTATTCTCAGCCAGGTAACCATTTTACAGACCAACCCCTAGGGATGGATGAACAGCTGGGTTGACTGTGGATCAACTGCCACAACCAGGATTTGAACCTAAGCATTGAACCCTGGGCAGCCCATGAATGCATCATGGTCAGAAGCGCTAACCACTACATCACGGGAGCCCACGAACAAATCTTATTACTTGCTTGTGGTAGGGATATCATATGCTTGGCAACATGGTACAGATTAGTTGACATTACTGCTGACTCAATTACTCCATGGTATTGAAAGTGGAGAGATGTAACTTTTGCTTGCAGCCATTGTCTTTAGTGATAATCTATATTTTTCTGTCTTGGGTGATATTTTTCCTCTATTAATGACTCAACACAGATCTATGAATTTGTCTCTTGAAGAAAAGGCCCATATTCTAGCTTGGAAGCAAGAAAATGTGTCTTCAAATGAGATTTCATGATGCACTGGCAGGGTTGAGTCAACTATCCACACAGTTTTTTGATTCCTTCTTACATCATCCCTCCCAAAAAAGCTGAGTTCAGTCGACCAGTATGAACAGTAAAGCGAATGATAATGTGATGAAACATATGTTGAAAAACCTATCCTTGTCAATGCATTACTTGACTTACTGGTCTTCCTAGCACCCAGACCCAGCATTTCAGGGAGGGTCGATGTTAGAAAGAAGCCATAAAAGGGTCTGGATAGTGGTCTTGGCACTCCCAGTATATCTTGAAAAAATTTTTGTAGATACATTTTCTTGCTTCTCATCAAAAATAAGGGTCTTTCTTCCTGGGACAACTTTTTAAGGCACATTGTTAGTTACTGGTACAAATAAAAAATATCAATCGGAACAAATATAATGAAAATATCACAAAAGACAAGGACAATGTCTAAAAGTTGCACCCTTCCGATCTCAATACCATGGGTTACTTGAGGCAGCAAATCTGCCAAACAAACAATATCCTCAATAAGCAAGTAACAGGATTTGGCCTGCAAATAAAATTTTAGCTTGAATGGCTATTGTCAGATTTTCTTTGCAGACAGTGTAATGCAAATACTAAGTTCCAGATGAAGTGAATTTCCTTATATATCTAACAACAGTTATAAACAGACCAAGCAACTAAAGGTAAGCTACATTTATAAACAGACCAAGCACCTAAAGGTAAGATACATTTGAATAAAAATGAAGCAGAGCAATAAACTTACTTTGTGAGCCATCCTCTCCTGTTAATAATATGGTCCCTTCATGGGCTAGGGTCCCTTCAGATACTTGATTGAGGTCAATGGCCACTGAGCCACCAGATCCCCCGCTCTCCCCATCCAGCGACTCCCCATTCTGTGTTGTGATCTGTGGGGTCAACAACCTCATCCTTTTTAACAATGCAGAGTTAGTTAATGGCACCCAGGAGGAGTAACCATGCAGCCCATGCAGGAAAAAGTTAGGTTCACCATGCAAGAAATTAGTTAAATCATAATATTACAAACAGTGACTAAAAAAAAGGCTTATGTAGAACATGAAAAATAAAGGCATCAAACAAAGGGCCAGTGAGGTGATCAATTTACAATATTACTTCAAATGAGTAAAATCATTTCATGCATCTGAACATTCTCCCATACTGAGGAAACTGGCCAAAAGTAAGGTTCTTACAGTGCAGTATGGAGGCACTTTGCACTACATTTGTAGTGTATGAAACTTTAATAGAGGCATTATAGTAGTCTATAAGATTACATTCTATAAACAACTGAATTTGATTCTGCATATACTTAACAGTCCAAAACATATCATTAGCACCTATTAAAAGTTTCAGAGCACCATGACCAATCTCCCAGCAAGCTTGACCTCCTTTTTAACCCCCGAACCTTCCCATCTTGATATGTCCATCCCAAATCCCTTTTCAAAAATCCAATGTTGGCAATTAGGGAAGGCTCACTTGTCCTCTTTATGCAGCTTTTAAACTGACTCTCCTTAGGACCAGTACTGCTTTGCATCCTGAGATGCACCAAGCAGTTCTGGCCACATAATGAAAATCATCTTGGCTAGGATGGGGGTCTATGTTTCCTTTTTATCAAACTTATCCTCTAATAGTGGCCTGACTGCTCTTGTTCTGAGGCCTGCCACATTAATGATGGATGGTTCTGGGCCATGAAACTCTTTCCCTCCCTAGACACTTATTTCAACTTCATTTCTCCTTAGAATAATTACAGAGCTGTTATCTAAAATACAGCCTCATATAAAGAATTGTGCTGACATGAATTTTCCACTGATAAACCTCCCAGGTCCTTAACTAAAGAATCTCCAATAACTTTTACAGTTCAATCTATCATCCTCTTTTCTGACTAAATCCATCTACAACTAAATCTCCTACTTACAAAGGCACACTTTCTGGCTCTGGATGATTCCACTTCTAGTTCTCCCCGATTCACTTCCTTCCCATGAACCAATGCTCTATCTAATATTTTCCTTATGCAAGGTCTTCTCTGTACTTTTCCAGCTACAAAACTAATCCTTTGCTTGCCTATCTAATACCTCTGTGTAAAAATACAAACTTTCCCTTGTACTTTGAAGCATACCTTGGTTCAGCACCTCTCTAAGAAAGGAGCTCATTTTCATTCTTCTAACTATCAACCCATTCACCACACTTCTGCTTTCTCTAAAGTCAACTCCAAATTCTCACCTTACTAAGCACTTACAATTTCATTCACATCTTTCATATCACAAAAACAGCCCTTGCCGTGCAAGGTCTAATGATGATCTATCCTGCAAGCCTTATCTGTGATCCTCTCTCAAAGATTTTTGTGAATCTTTCATTGCCCTGAACATCTCTGAAGAATGTGGCAGGATGTGACTCAAGTCAAAGCTTTGTTACGTTCCTTCCTTCTGCTTCTCTCCATTTTCTATTGTAATGTGTCCTCTTTCATCTGTCCATAATTTATCGTTCTTCAAATTCTAGCCCTTTCACTCTAATGCTTATGATTCCACAAAACAGGCTTTAACTCATTTTTCCTCCTATCCTCTCTTCAACACTTGTTCTTTTTCTTGGCCTGCGCACACTTAACTGAATTTGGACCTGTACAGTATCATGCTTCGGTTTCCTTAACCATTACCTTATTCTTACCTTATAATCATAAAACTCATAAAAATAAGAAAATAATGAAGCATTTGAGGAATGAAAGGTTAAAACACTAGGGAGGCAATGGGAATGAATAAAGGCAGCAAGTATGAATATGTACATGTGTATATATGTATATGTCTGTGTATAAATATCCATGTATCCGCTGAAGTGTGGCAGTTGAGGGATTAATGGGTGCAAATGGGGTGTGCAGTTGTAAATGGAAATGGTGAAGAGCTTGTAGATTTGTGTGCTGAAAAAGGACTGGTGATTGGGAATCCCTGGTTTAAAAAGAGAGATATACATAATTATATGTATGTAAGTAGGATATATGGCCAGAAAGCATTCTTATATTAGTGTTGATAGGCACGCGAAAGAGAGATTTTTGGATGTTAATGTACTGAGAGGTGAAACTGGATGGATGTCTGATCATTATCTTGCGGATGAGAAGGTGAAGATTTGTAGAGGTTTTCCAAAAAGAAGAGAGAATATTGTGATGAAGAGAGTGGTGAGAGTACGTGAGCTTGAGAAGGAGACCTAAGTGAGGAAGTACAAGGAGAGATTGAGAGCAGAATGGAAAAAGGTGAGAGTAAAGGACGTAAGGGGAGTGGGGGAGGAATGGGATGTATTTATGGAAGCAGTGATGGCTTGCACAAAAGATGCTTGTGGCATGAGAGGTGTGGGAGGTGGGCAGATTAGAAAGGGCAGTGAGTGGTGGGATGAAGATGTAAGATTATTAGTGAAAGAGACGAGAGAGGTATTTGGACATATTTTACAGGAAAATAGTACAAATGACAGGGAGATGTATAAAAGAAAGAGGGAGGAGGTCAACAGAAAGGTACAAGAGGTGAAAAGGAGGGTAAATGAGAGTTGGGGTGAGAGAGTATCATCAAATTTTAGGGAGAAAAAAAAATATGTTTTCGATGGAGGAAAATAAGGTATGTAAGACAAACAGGACAATGGGAACATCAGAGAAGAGGCTAATGGGGAGGTAATAATAAGTAGTAGTGATGTGATAAGAAGATGGAGTGAGTATTTTGAAGGTTTGTTGAATGTGTTAGATGATAGAGTGGCAGATATAGGGTGTTTTGGTCGTGGTGGTGTGAGAAGTGAGATGGTTAGGGAAAATGATTTAATAAACAGAAAAGAGGTAGTAAAAGCTTTGCAGAAGATGAAAGCCTACACGGCAGTGGGTTTGGATGGTATCGCAGTGGAATTTATTAAAAAAGGGGGTGACTGTATTCTTGACTGATTGGTAAGGATATCTAATATATGTATGACTCGTAGTGAGGTGCCTAAGGATTAGCGGAATGCATGCATAGTGCCATTGTAAAAGGCAAAGGGGATAAAGGTGAGTATTCAAATTACAGAGGTATAAGTTTGTTGAGTATTCCTGGTAAATTATACAGAAGGGTATTGATTGAGAGGGTGAAGGCATGTACAGATCATCAGATTGGGGAAGAGCAGGGTGGTCTCAGAAGTGGTAGAGGATGTTTGGATCAGGTGTTTGCTTTGAAGAATGTATGTGAGAAGTACTTAGAAAAGCAAATGGATTTGTAAGTACCATTTATGAATCTGGAGAAGGCATATGATAGAGATGCTCTGTGGAAGGTATTAAGAATGTATGGTGTGGGAGACAAGTTATTAAAAGCAGTAAAAAGTTTTTATCGAGGAGGTAAGGCATGTGTACAAGTAAGAAGAGAGGAAAGCAATTGGTTCTCAGTGAATGTCAGTTTGTGGCAGGGGTGCGTGATGTCTCCATGGTTGTTTAATCTGTTTAATGAAGGGGTTGTTAGGGATGTAAATGCAAGAGTTTTACAGAAAGGGGCAAGTATGCAGTCTGCTGTGAATGAGAGCTTGGGAAGTGAGTCAGTTGTGTTTCGCTGATGATACAGCGCTGGTGGCTGATTCATGTGAGAAACTGCAGAAGCTGGTTACTGAGTTTGGTAAAGTGTGTGAAAGAAGAAAGTTGAGAGTAAATGTGAATAAGAGCAAGGTTATTAGGTGCAATAGGGTTGAGGGAAAAGTCAACTGGGAGGTAAGTTCGAATGGAGAAAAACTGGAGGAAGTGAAGTGTTTCAGATATCTGGGAGTGGATCTTTCAACGGATGGAACCATGGAAGCGGAAGTCAGTCACAGGATGGGAGAGGAGGCAAAAGTTCTGGGAGCCTTGAAAAATGTGTAGAAGGCGAGAACATTATCTAGGAAAGCAAAAATCGATATGTTTGAAGGAATAGTGGTTCCAACAATGATATATGGATGCGAGGCATGGGCTATGGATAAAGTTGTGCGCAGGAGGGTGGATGTGCTAGAAATGAGATGTTTGAGGACAATATGTGGTGTGAGGTGGTTTGATCAAGTAAGTAATAATAGGGTACGAGAGATGTGTGGTAATAAAAGGAGTGTGGTTGAGAGAGCACAAGAGGGTGTTTAGAAATGGTTTGGTCACATGGAGAAAATGAGTGAGGAAAGATTGACCAAGAGGATATATGTGTCAGAGGTGGAGGGAACAAGGGGAAGTGGGAGACCAAATTGGAGCTGGAAAGATGGAGTGAAATAGATTTTAGGTGATCGGGGCCTGAACATGCAGGAGGGTGAAAGGCGTGCAAGGAATAGAGTAAATTGGAACAATGTGGTATACCGGGGTCGACGTGCTGTCAATGGATCGAACCAGGGCATGTGAAGCGTCTGGGGTAAACCATGGAAAGTTCTGTGGGGCCTGGATGTGGAAAGGTAGCTGTGGTTTTGGTGCATTATTACATGATAGCTAGAGACTGAGTGTAAACGAATGGGGCCTTTGTTGTCTTTTCCTAGTGCTATCTCACACATATGAGGGGGGAGGGGGTTGTTATTCCATGTATGGCGAGGTGGCAATGGGAAGGAATAAAGGAAGACAGTATGAATTGTGTACATGTGTATATATGTATATGTCTCTGTGTGTGTGTATCTATATGTATACATTGAGATGTATAGGTATGTATATTTGTGTGTGTGGACGTGTATGTATATACATGTGTATATAGGTGGGTTGGGTCATTATTTCGGCTGTTTCTTTGTGCTAACTCGCTAAAACGGGAGACAGCGACAAAGTGAAATAAATAAATAAATATATATATATATATATATATATATATATATATATATATATATATATATATATATATATATATATACATACATTTGCTTTCTCACTGTCTCCCGTGTTAGCGAGGTAGCGCAAGGAAACAGACAAAAGAATGGCCCAACCCAGCCACATATACATGTATATACATACACGTCCACACACACAAATATACATACCTATACATTTCAATGTATACATATATATATATACACACAGACATATAAATATATATATATATATATATATGTACATAATTCATACTAACTTTATTCATTCCCATCGCCACCCAGCCACGCGGGGAATGCTCATCCTCCTCGAAGGCTCAGATTAGGGTCTCTACATGTGTGTGGATGTAACCAAGATCAGATAAAAGGAGAGATAGGTAGTATGTTTGAGGAAAAGAATCTGGATGCTTTGGCCCTGAGTAAAACGAAGCTGAAGGGTAAAGGGGAAGAGTAGTTTGGGAATGTCTTGAGAGGAAAGTCAGGGGGTAGTGAGAGGACAAGAGCAAGGGAAGGAGTAGCACTACTCCTGAAACAGGAGTGGTGGGAGTATGTGATAGAGTGTAAGAAAGTAAACTCTAGATTGATATAGGTAAAACTAAAAGGTGATGGAGAGAGATGGGTGATTATTGGTGTATATGGACCTTGGCATGAGAAGAAAGATTTGGTCACCCGCGTTAGCGATATAGCGTAAGGAAACAGTCGAAAGAATAGCCCAACCCATCCATAAACATATGTAGATACATACACGTCCAAACACTCACGTATACATACCCATACATCTCAACGTATACATATATATATACACACACAGACATATACATATATACACATGTACTTAATTCATACAGTCTGACATTATTCATTTTCGTCGCAACCCCATCACACATGAAATGAAAACCCTTCACCCCGCATGTGAGCGACGTAGCGCTAGGAAAAGACAACAAAGGTCATATTCATTCAGAGGCTCTAGCTCTTATATATATATAAGACCAAATTGGAGGTGGAAAGATGAAGTGAAAAAGATTTTGTGTGATCAGGGCCTGAACATGCAGGAGGGTGAAAGGAGGGCAAGGAATAGAGTGAATTGGATCGATGTGGTATACCAAGGTTGACATGCTGTCAGTGGATTGAATCAGGGCATGTGAAGCGTCTGGGGTAACCCATGGAAAGCTGTGTAGGTATGTATATTTGCGTGTGTGGACGTATGTATATACATGTGTATGGGGGTGGGTTGGGCCATTTCTTTAGTCTGTTTCCTTGCGCTACCTCGCAAACGTGGGAGACAGCGACAAAGCAAAAAAAAAAGAAAATATATATATATATATATATATATATATATATATATATATATATATATATATATATATATATATATATATGGTAGTGAGTGGTGGGATGAAGAAGTAAGAGTATTAGTGAAAGAGAAGAGAGAGGCATTTGGACGATTTTTGCAGGGAAAAAATGCAATTGAGTGGGAGAAGTATAAAAGAAAGAGACAGGAGGTCAAGAGAAAGGTGCAAGAGGTGAAAAAAAGGGCAAATGAGAGTTGGGGTGAGAGACTATCAGTAAATTTTAGGGAGAATAAAAAGATGTTCTGGAAGGAGGTAAATAGGGTGCGTAAGACAAGGGAGCAAATGGAAACTTCAGTGAAGGGCGCAAATGGGGAGGTGATAACAAGTAGTGGTGATGTGAGAAGGAGATGGAATGAGTATTTTGAAGGTTTGTTGAATGTGTCTGATGACAGAGTGGCAGATATAGGGTGTTTGGGTCGAGGTGGTGTGCAAAGTGAGAGGGTTAGGGAAAATGATTTGGTAAACAGAGAAGAGGTAGTAAAAGCTTTGCGGAAGATGAAAGCCGGCAAGGCAGCAGGTTTGGATGGTATTGCTGTGGAATTTATTAAAAAAGGGGGTGACTGTATTGTTGACTGGTTGGTAAGGTTATTTAATGTATGTATGACTCATGGTGAGGTGCCTGAGGATTGGCGGAATGCGTGCATAGTGCCATTGTACAAAGGCAAAGGGGATAAGAGTGAGTGCTCAAATTACAGAGGTATAAGTTTGTTGAGTATTCCTGGTAAATTATATGGGAGGGTATTGATTGAGAGGGTGAAGGCATGTACAGAGCATCAGATTGGGGAAGAGCAGTGTGGTTTCAGAAGTGGTACAGGATGTGTGGATCAGGTGTTTGCTTTGAAGAATGTATGTGAGAAATACTTAGAAAAGCAAATGGATTTGTATGTAGCATTTATGGATCTGGAGAAGGCATATGATAGAGTTGATAGAGATGCTCTGTGGAAGGTATTAAGAATATATGGTGTGGGAGGCAAGTTGTTAGAAGCAGTGAAAAGTTTTTATCGAGGATGTAAGGCATGTGTACGTGTAGGAAGAGAGGAAAGTGATTGGTTCTCAGTGAATGTAGGTTTGCGGCAGGGGTGTGTGATGTCTCCATGGTTGTTTAATTTGTTTATGGATGGGGTTGTTAGGGAGGTAAATGCAAGAGTCTTGGAAAGAGGGGCAAGTATGAAGTCTGTTGGGGATGAGAGAGCTTGGGAAGTGAGTCAGTTGTTGTTCGCTGATGATACAGCGCTGGTGGCGGATTCATGTGAGAAACTGCAGAAGCTGGTGACGGAGTTTGGTAAAGTGTGTGGAAGAAGAAAGTTAAGAGTAAATGTGAATAAGAGCAAGGTTATTAGGTACAGTAGGGTTGAGGGTCAAGTCAATTGGGAGGTGAGTTTGAATGGTGAAAAACTGGAGGAAGTGAAGTGTTTTAGATATCTGGGAGTGGATCTGTCAGCGGATGGAACCATGGAAGCGGAAGTGGATCATAGGGTGGGGGAGGGGGCGAAAATTTTGGGAGCCTTGAAAAATGTGTGGAAGTCGAGAACATTATCCCGGAAAGCAAAAATGGGTATGTTTGAAGGAATAGTAGTTCCAACAATGTTGTATGGTTGCGAGGCGTGGGCTATGGATAGAGTTGTGCGCAGGAGGATGGATGTGCTGGAAATGAGATGTTTGAGGATAATGTGTGGTGTGAGGTGGTTTGATCGAGTAAGTAACGTAAGGGTAAGAGAGATGTGTGGAAATAAAAAGAGCGTGGTTGAGAGAGCAGAAGAGGGTGTTTTAAAATGGTTTGGGCACATGGAGAGAATGAGTGAGGAAAGATTGACCAAGAGGATATATGTGTCGGAGGTGGAGGGAACGAGGAGAAGAGGGAGACCAAATTGGAGGTGGAAAGATGGAGTGAAAAAGATTTTGTGTGATCGGGGCCTGAACATGCAGGAGGGTGAAAGGAGGGCAAGGAATAGAGTGAATTGGAGCGATGTGGTATACAGGGGTTGACGTGCTGTCAGTGGATTGAATCAAGGCATGTGAAGCGTCCGGGGTAAACCATGGAAAGCTGTGTAGGTATGTATATTTGTGTGTGTGGACGTGTGTATGTACATGTGTATGGGGGGGGTTGGGCCATTTCTTTCGTCTGTTTCCTTGCGCTACCTCGCAAACGCGGGAGACAGCGACAAAGTATAAAAAAAAAAAAAAAAATATATATATATATATATATATATGTTGGGGTGAAGAGGGTGGTGAGAGTAAGTGAGCTTGGGAAGGAGACTTGTGTGAGGAAGTACCAGGAGAGACTGAGTACAGAATGGAAAAAGGTGAGAACAATGGAAGTAAGGGGAGTGGGGGAGGAATGGGTTGTATTTAGGGAATCAGTGATGGATTGCGCAAAAGATGCTTGTGGCATGAGAAGAGTGGGAGGTGGGTTGATTGGAAAGGGTAGTGAGTGGTGGGATGAAGAAGTAAGAGTATTAGTGAAAGAGAAGAGAGAGGCATTTGGACGATTTTTGCAGGGAAAAAATGAAATTGAGTGGGAGATGTATAAAAGAAAGAGACAGGAGGTCAAGAGAAAGGTGCAAGAGGTGAAAAAAAGGGCAAATGAGAGTTGGGGTGAGAGAGTATCATTAAATTTTAGGGAGAATAAAAAGATGTTCTGGAAGGAGGTAAATAAAGTGCGTAAGACAAGGGAGCAAATGGGAAATTCAGTGAAGGGCGCAAATGGGGAGGTGATAACAAGTAGTGGTGATGTGAGAAGGAGATGGAGTGAGTATTTTGAAGGTTTGTTGAATGTGTTTGATGACAGAGTGGCAGATATAGGGTGTTTTGGTCGAGGTGGTGTGCAAAGTGAGAGGGTTAGGGAAGATGATTTGGTAAACAGAGAAGAGGTAGTAAAAGCTTTGCGGAAGATGAAAGCCGGCAAGGCAGCAGGTTTGGATGGTATTGCAGTGGAATTTATTAAAAAAGGGGGTGACTGTATTGTTCACTGCTTGGTAAGGTTATTTAATGTATGTATGACTCATGGTGAGGTGCCTGAGGATTGACGGAATGCGTGCATAGTGCCATTGTACAAAGGCAAAAAGGATAAGAGTGAGTGCTCAAATTACAGAGGTATAAGTTTGTTGAGTATTCCTGGTAAATTATATGGGAGGATATTGATTGAGAGGGTGAAGGCATGTACAGAGCATCAGATTGGGGAAGAGCAGTGTGGTTTCAGAAGTGGTACAGGATGTGTGGATCAGGTGTTTGCTTTGAAGAATATATGTGAGAAATACTTAGAAAAGCAAATGGATTTGTATGTAGCATTTATGGATCTGGAGAAGGCATATGATAGAGTTGATAGAGATGCTCTGTGGAAGGTATTAAGAATATATGGTGTGGGAGGCAAGTTGTTAGAAGCAGTGAAAAGTTTTTATCGAGGATGTAAGGCATGTGTACGTGTAGGAAGAGAGGAAAGTGATTGGTTCTCAGTGAATGTAGGTTTGCGGCAGGGGTGTGTGATGTCTCCATGGTTGTTTAATTTGTTTATGGATGGGGTTGTTAGGGAGGTGAATGCAAGAGTTTTGGAAAGAGGGGCAAGTATGAAGTCTGTTGGGGATGAGAGAGCTTGGGAAGTGAGTCAGTTGTTGTTCGCTGATGATACAGTGCTGGTGGCTGATTCATGTGAGAAACTGCAGAAGCTGGTGACTGAGTTTGGTAAAGTGTGTGAAAGAAGAAAGTTAAGAGTAAATGTGAATAAGAGCAAGGTTATTAGGGACAGTAGGGTTGAGGGGCAAGTCAAGTGGGTGGTGAGTTTGAATGAAGAAAAACTGGAGGAAGTGAAGTGTTTTAGATATCTGGGAGTAGATCTGGCAGCGGATGGAACCATGGAAGCGGAAGTGGATCATAGGGTGGGGGAGAGGGCGAAAATTCTGGGAGCCTTGAAGAATGTGTGGAAGTCGAGAACATTATCTCGGAAAGCAAAAATGGGTATGTTTGAAGGAATAGTGGTTCCAACAATGTTGTATGGTTGCGAGACATGGGCTATGGATAGATTTGTGCGCAGGAGGATGGATGTGCTGGAAATGAGATGTTTGAGGACAATATGTGGTGTGAGGTGGTTTGATCGAGTAAGTAACGTAAGGGTAAGAGAGATGTGTGGAAATAAAAAGAGCGTGGTTGAGAGAGCAGAAGAGGGTGTTTTGAAATGGTTCGGGCACATGGAGAGAATGAGTGAGGAAAGACTGACCAAGAGAATATATGTGTCGGAGGTGGAGGGAACGAGGAGAAGAGAGAGACCAAATTGGAGGTGGAAAGATGGAGTGAAAAAGATTTTGTGTGATCGGGACCTGAACATGCAGGAGGGTGAAAGAAGGGCAAGGAATAGAGTGAATTGGAGCGATGTGGTATACCGGGGTTGACGTGCTGTCAGTGGATTGAAGCAGGGCATGTGAAGCGTCTGGGGTAAACCATGGAAAGCTGTGTAGGTATGTATATTTGCGTGTGTGGACGTATGTATATACATGTGTATGGGGGGGGTTGGGCCATTTCTTTCGTCTGTTTCCTTGCACTACCTCGCAAACGCGGGAGACAGCGACAAAGTATATAAAAAAAAAAAAAAAAATATATATATATATATATATATATATTTATATATATATATATGGGTTTTCAGAAAAGAGGAGTGAATGTTGGGGTGAAGAAGGTGGTGAGAGTAAGTGAGCTTGGGAAGGAGACCTGTGTGGGGAAGTACCAGGAGAGACTGTGTACAGAATGGAAAAAGGTGAGAACAATGGAAGTAAGGGGAGTGGGGGAGGAATGGGATGTATTTAGGGAATCAGTGATGGATTGCGCAAAAGACGCTTGTGGCATGAGAAGAGTGGGAGGTGGGCTGTTTAGAAAGGGTAGTGAGTGGTGGGATGAAGAAGTAAGAGTATTAGTGAAAGAGAAGAGAGAGGTATTTGGACGATTTTTGCAGGGAAAAAATGCAATTGAGTGGGAGAAGTATAAAAGAAAGAGACAGGAGGTCAAGAGAAAGGTGCAAGAGGTGAAAAAAAGGGCAAATGAGAGTTGGGGTGAGAGACTATCAGTAAATTTTAGGGAGAATAAAAAGATGTTCTGGAAGGAGGTAAATAGGGTGCGTAAGACAAGGGAGCAAATGGGAACTTCAGTGAAGGGCGTAAATGGGGAGGTGATAACAAGTAGTGGTGATGTGAGAAGGAGATGGAATGAGTATTTTGAAGGTTTGTTGAATGTGTCTGATGACAGAGTGGCAGATATAGGGTGTTTTGGTCGAGGTGGTGTGCAAAGTGAGGGGGTCTGGGAAAATGATTTGGTAAACAGAGAAGAGGTAGTAAAAGCTTTGCGGAAGATGAAAGCCGGCAAGGCAGCAGGTTTGGATGGTATTGCAGTGGAATTTATTAAAAAAAGGGGGTGACTGTATTGTTGACTGGTTGGTAAGGTTATTTAATGTATGTATGACTCATGGTGAGGTGCCTGAGGATTGGCGGAATGCGTGCATAGTGCCATTGTACAAAGGCAAAGGGGATAAGAGTGAGTGCTCAAATTACAGAGGTATAAGTTTGTTGAGTATTCCTGGTAAATCATATGGGAGGGTATTGATTGAGAGGGTGAAGGCATGTACAGAGCATCAGATTGGGGAAGAGCAGTGCGGTTTCAGAAGTGGTAGAGGATGTGTGGATCAGGTGTTTGCTTTGAAGAATGTATGTGAGAAATACTTAGAAAAGCAAATGGATTTGTATGTAGCATTTATGGATCTGGAGAAGGCATATGATAGAGTTGATAGAGATGCTCAGTGGAAGGTATTAAGAATATATGGTGTGGGAGGCAAGTTGTTTGAAGCAGTGAAAAGTTTTTATCGAGGATGTAAGGCATGTGTACGTGTAGGAAGAGAGGAAAGTGATTGGTTCTCAGTGAATGTAGGTTTGCGGCAGGGGTGTGTGATGTCTCCATGGTTGTTTAATTTGTTTATGGATGGGGTTGTTAGGGAGGTAAATGCAAGAGTCCTGGAAAGAGGGGCAAGTATGAAGTCTGTTGGGGATGAGAGAGCGGGAGACAGCGACAAAGTATAAAAAAAAAAAAAAAAAAAAAAAATATATATGTATATATATATGTTTATAGTTGTGTTACTGGAGTGATAGTTTTCATACATGGTGCTCTGACAAGAAAATAGTGAAATTGGAAAAGAATGTAGCTTAGACATTGAAGCTTATTCTTTCATTGAAATGTGAACAAAAGGAGCATTTTTTTTCAAAGTGATAGAGATGGAAAGCAAAAAGGTGTTTTCATGAATGTACTGGAAAAGTTGAGGTCCAGAGAAACTTTTGGTCTGTCAAGGCTTTATTATGGCGGATGAACAACTACCTACCCTCATGTATCCAAGATATGGTTTTACTTTGTGTAATGAAGACAATTGAGAAACATCATAATCCAATATTCCAATTTCATGATAAGAGAAGTGGACCAGGCAGTATGATACAGTGGCTAAACTGATGAAAACTACTATTGATGTTTGTGTAAATAAATTATACATTTCCCTTTTCCATAGCCAGAGGTTGAACCATTATGTGACATTCATTTCTCATTTCATTTCAAGATAGAAGTTTCAGTTTTCTAAATTATTTCTTACATTTTTCATATGTATATATATATATATATATATATATATATATATATATATATATATATATATATATATATATATATATATATGGGTGATTTGAATGCAAAGGTGAGTAATGTGGAAGTTGAGGGAATAATTGGTATACATGGGGTGTTCAGTGTTGTAAATGGAAATGGTGAAGAGCTTGTAGATTTATGTGCTGAAAAAGGACTGATGATTGGGAATACCTGGTTTAAAAAGCGAGATATACATAAGTATACTTATGTAAGTAGGAGAGATGGCCAGAGAGCGTTATTGGATTACGTGTTAATTGACAGGCGTGCGAAAGAGAGACTTTTGGATGTTAATGTGCTGAGAGGTGCAACTGGAGGGATGTCTGATCATTATCTTGTGGAGGCTAAGGTGAAGATCTGTATGGGTTTTCAGAAAAGAAAAGTGAATGTTGGGGTGAAGAGGGTGGTGAGAGTAAGTGAGCTTGAGAAGGAGACCTGTGTGAGGAAGTACCAGGAGAGACTGAGTACAGAATGGAAAAAGGTGAGAACAATGGAAGCAAGGGGAGTGGGGGAGGAATGGGATGTATTTAGGGAATCAGTGATGGATTGCGCAAAAGATGCTTGTGGCATGAGAAGAGTGGGAGGTGGGTTGATTAGAAAGGGTAGTGAGTGGTGGGATGAAGAAGTAAGAGTATTAGTGAAAGAGAAGAGAGAGGCATTTGGACGATTTTTGCAGGGAAAAAATGCAATTGAGTGGGAGATGTATAAAAGAAAGAGACAGGAGGTCAAGAGAAAGGTGCAAGAGGTGAAAAAAAGGGCAAATGAGAGTTGGGGTGAGAGAGTATCATTAAATTTTAGGGAGAATAAAAAGATGTTCTGGAAGGAGGTAAATAAAGTGCGTAAGACAAGGGAGCAAATGGGAACTTCAGTGAAGGGCGCAAATGGGGAGGTGATAACAAGTAGTGGTGATGTGAGGAGATGGAGTGAGTATTTTGAAGGTTTGTTGAATGTGTTTGATGATAGAGTGTCAGATATAGGGTGTTTTGGTCGAGGTGGTGTGCAAAGTGAGAGGGTTAGGGAAAATGATTTGGTAAACAGAGAAGAGGTAGTGAAAGCTTTGCGGAAGATGAAAGCCGGCAAGGCAGCAGGTTTGGATGGTATTGCTGTGGAATTTATTAAAAAAGGGGGTGACTCTATTGTTGACTGGTTGGTAAGGTTATTTAATGTATGTATGACTCATGGTGAGGTGCCTGAGGATTGGCGGAATGCGTGCATAGTGCCATTGTACAAAGGCAAAGGGGATAAGAGTGAGTGCTCAAATTACAGAGGTATAAGTTTGTTGAGTATTCCTGGTAAATTATATGGGAGGGTATTGATTGAGAGGGTGAAGGCATGTACAGAGCATCAGATTGGGGAAGAGCAGTGTGGTTTCAGAAGTGGTAGAGGATGTGTGGATCAGGTGTTTGCTTTGAAGAATGTATGTGAGAAATACTTAGAAAAGCAAATGGATTTGTATGTAGCATTTATGGATCTGGAGAAGGCATATGATAGAGTTGATAGAGATGCTCTGTGGAAGGTATTAAGAATATATGGTGTGGGAGGAAAGTTGTTAGAAGCAGTGAAAAGTTTTTATCGAGGATGTAAGGCATGTGTACGTGTAGGAAGAGAGGAAAGTGATTGGTTCTCAGTGAATGTAGGTTTGCGGCAGGGGTGTGTGATGTCTCCATGGTTGTTTAATTTGTTTATGGATGGGGTTGTTAGGGAGGTAAATGCAAGAGTTTTGGAAAGAGGGGCAAGTATGAAGTCTGGTGGGGATGAGAGAGCTTGGGAAGTGAGTCAGTTGTTGTTCGCTGATGATACAGCGCTGGTGGCTGATTCATGTGAGAAACTGCAGAAGCTGGTGACTGAGTTTGGTAAAGTGTGTGGAAGAAGAAAGTTAAGAGTAAATGTGAATAAGAGCAAGGTTATTAGGTACAGTATGGTTGAGGGTCAAGTCAATTGGGAGGCGAGTTTGAATGGAGAAAAACTGGAGGAAGTGAAGTGTTTTAGATATCTGGGAGTGGATCTGGCAGCGGATGGAACCATGGAAGCGGAAGTGGATCATAGGGTGGGGGAGGGGGCGAAAATTCTGGGGGCCTTGAAGAATGTGTGGAAGTCGAGAACATTATCTTGGAAAGCAAAAATGGGTATGTTTGAAGGAATAGTGGTTCCAAAAATGTTGTATGGTTGCGAGGCGTGGGCTATGGATAGAGTTGTGCGCAGGAGGATGGATGTGCTGGAAATGAGATGTTTGAGGACAATGTGTGGTGTGAGGTGGTTTGATCGAGTGAGTAACGTAAGGGTAAGAGAGATGTGTGGAAATAAAAAGAGCGTGGTTGAGAGAGCAGAAGAGGGTGTTTTGAAGTGGTTTGGGCACATGGAGAGAATGAGTGAGGAAAGATTGACCAAGGGGATATATGTGTCGGAGGTGGAGGGAACGAGGAGAAGAGGGAGACCAAATTGGAGGTGGAAAGATGGAGTGAAAAAGATTTTGTGTGATCGGGGCCTGAACATGCAGGAGGGTGAAAGGAGGGCAAGGAATAGAGTGAATTGGAGCGATGTGGTATACCGGGGTTGACGTGCTGTCAGTGGATTGAATCAAGGCATGTGAAGCGTCTGGGGTAAACCATGGAAAGCTGTGTAGGTGTGTATATTTGCGTGTGTGGATGTGTGTATATACATGTGTATGGGGGGGGGTTGGGCCATTTCTTTCGTCTGTTTCCTTGCGCTACCTCGCAAACGTGGGAGACAGCGACAAAGTATAAAAAAAAAAAAAAAAATATATATATATATATATATATAAATATATATATATATATATATATATATATATATATATATATATATATATATATATATATGTGTGTGTGTGTGTGTATGTGTGTGTATGTGTGTATATATATGTATATATGTGTATATACATATATATACATTATCCCTGGGGATAGGGGTGAAAGAATACTTCCCACACATTCCTCACGTGTCGTAGAAGACGACTAGAGGGGACGGGAGCGGGGGGCCAGAAATCATCCCCTCCTTGTATTTTAACTTTCTAAAAATGGGAAAGAGAAGGAGTCACACGGGGAGTGCTCATCCTCCTCGTAGACTCAGATTGGGGTGTCTAAATGTGTGTGGATGTAACCAAGATGTGAAAAAAGGAGAGATAGGTAGTATGTTTGAGGAAAGGAACCTGGATGTTTTGGCTCTGAGTGACACGAAACTAAAGGGTAAAGGGGAAGAGTGGTTTGCGAATGTCTTGGGAGTAAAGTCAGGGGTTAGTGAGAGGACAAGAGCAAGGGAAGGAGTAGCAGTACTCCTGAAACAGGAGTTGTGGGAGTATGTGATAAAATGTAAGAAAGTAATTTCTCGATTAATATGGGTAAAACTGAAAGTTGATGGAGAGAGATGGGTGATTATTGGTGCATATGCACCAGGGCATGAGAAGAAAGATCATGAGAGGCAAGTGTTTTGGGAGCAGCTGAATGAGTGTGTTAGTGGTTTTGATGCACAAGACCGTGTTATAGTGATGGGTGATTTGAATGCAAAGGTGAGTAATGTGGAAGTTGAGGGAATAATTGGTATACATGGGGTGTTCAGTGTTGTAAAGGAAATGGTGAAGAGCTTGTAGATTTATGTGCTGAAAAAGGACTGGTGATTGGGAATACCTGGTTTAAAAAGCAAGATATACATAAGTATACGTATGTAAGTAGGAGAGATGGCCAGAGAGCGTTATTGAATTACATGTTAATTGACAGGCGCGCAAAAGTGAGACTTTTGGATGTTAATGTGCTGAGAGGTGTAACTGGAGGGATGTCTGATCATTATCTTGTGGAGGTTAAGGTGAAGATTTGTATGGGTTTTCAGAAAAGAAGAGTGAATGTTGGGGTGAAGAGGGTGGTGAGAGTAAGTGAGCTTGGGAAGGAGACTTGTGTGAGGAAGTACCAGGAGAGACTGAGTACAGAATGGAAAAAGGTGAGAACAATGGAAGTAAGGGGAGTGGGGGAGGAATGGGATGTATTTAGGAAATCAGTGATGGATTGCGCAAAAGATGCTTGTGGCATGAGAAGAGTGGGAGGTGGGTTGATTAGAAAGGGTAGTGAGTGGTGGGATGAAGAAGTAAGATTATTAGTGAAAGAGAAGGGAAAGGCATTTGGACGATTTTTACAGGGAAAAAATGCAATTGAGTGGGAGATGTATAAAAGAAAGAGACTGGAGGTCAAGAGAAAGGTGCAAGAGGTGAAAAAGAGGGCAAATGAGGGTTGGGGTGAGAGAGTATCATTAAAATTTAGGGAGAATAAAAAGATGTTCTGGAAGGAGGTAAATAAAGTGCGTAAGACAAAGGAGCAAATGGGAACTTCACTGAAGGACGCAAATGGGGAGGTGATAACAAGTAGTGGTGACATGAGAAGGAGATGGAGTGAGTATTCTGAAGGTTTGTTGAATGTGTTTGATGATAGAGTGGCAGATATAGGGTGTTTTGGTCGTGGTGGTGTGCAAAGTGAGAGGGTTAGGGAAAATGATTTGGTAAACAGAGAAGAGGTATTAAAAGCTTTGCAGAAGATGAAAGCCAGCAAGGCAGCAGGTTTGGATGGTATTGCAGTGGAATTTATTAAAAAAGGGGGTGACTCTATTGTTGACTGGTTGGTAAGGTTATTTAAAGTATGTATGACTCATGGTGAGGTACCTGAGGATTGGCGGAATGCGTGCATAGTGCCATTGTACAAAGGCAAAGGGGATAAGAGTGAGTGCTCAAATTACAGAGGTATAAGTTTGTTGAGTATTCCTGGTAAATTATATGGGAGGGTATTGATTGAGAGGGTGAAGGCATGTACAGAGCATCAGATTGGGGAAGAGCAGTGTGGTTTCAGAAGTGGTAGAGGATGTGTGGATCAGGTGTTTGCTTTGAAGAATGTATGTGAGAAATACTTAGAAAAGCAAAGGGATTTGTATGTAGTATTTATGGATCTGGAGAAGGCATATGATAGAGTTGATAGAGATGCTCTATGGAAGGTATTAAGAATATATGGTGTGGGAGGCAAGTTCTTAGAAGCAGTGAAAAGTTTTTATCGAGGATGTAAGGCATGTGTACGTGTAGGAAGAGAGGAAAGTGATTGGTTCTCAGTGAATGTAGGTTTGCAGCAGGGGTGTGTGATGTCTCCATGGTTGTTTAATTTGTTTATGGATGGGGTTGTTAGGGAGGTGAATGCAAGAGTTTTGGAAAGAGGGGCAAGTGTGAAGTCTGTTGTGGATGAGGGAGCTTGGGAAGTGAGTCAGTTGTTGTTCGCTGATCATACAGCACTGGTGGCTGATTCATGTGAGAAACTGCAGAAGCTGGTGACTGAGTTTGGTAAAGTGTGTGAAAGAAGAAAGTTAAGAGTAAATGTGAATAAGAGCAAGGTTATTAGGTACAGTAGGGTTGAGGGTCAAGTCAATTGGGAGGTAAGTTTGAATGGAGGAAAAACTGGAGTAAGTAAAGTGCTTTAGATATCTGGGAAGTGGATCTGGCAGCGGATGGAACCATGGAAGTGGAAGTGAATCATATGGTGGGGGAGGGGGCAAAAATCCTGGGAGCCTTGAAGAATGTGTGGAAGTCGAGAACATTATCTAGGAAAGCAAAAATGGGTATGTTTGAAGGAATAGTGGTTCCAACAATGTTGTATGGTTGCGAGGCGTGGGCTATGGATAGACTTGTGCGCAGGAGGGTGGATGTGCTGGAAATGAGATGTTTGAGGACAATGTGTGGTGTGAGGTGGTTTGATCGAGTAAGTAATGTAAGGGTAAGAGAGATGTGTGGAAATAAAAAGAGAGTGGTTGAGAGAGCAGAAGAGGGTGTTTTGAAATGGTTTGGGCACATGGAGAGAATGAGTGAGGAAATATTGACCAAGAGGATATATGTGTCGGAGGTGGAGGGAACGAGGAGAAGTGGGAGACCAAATTGGAGGTGGAAAGATGGAGTGAAAAAGATTTTGTGTGATCGGGGCCTGAACATGCAGGACGGTGAGAGGAGGGCAAGGAATAGAGTGAATTGGATGAATGTGGTATACCGGGGTTGAGGTGCTGTCAGTGGATTGAATCAGGGCATGTGAAGCGTCTGGGGTAAACCATGGAAAGTTGTGAGGGGCCTGGATGTGGAAAGGGAGCTGTGGTTTCGGGCATTACTGCATGACAGCAAGAGACTGAGTGTGAACGAATGGGGCCTTTGTTGTCTTTTCCTAGTGCTACCTCGCACACATGAGGGGGGAGGGGGATGGTATTCCATGTGTGGCGAGGTGGCGATGGTAATGAATAAAGGCAGACAGTGTGACTTGTGTGCATGGGTATATATGTATGTGTCTGTGTGTGTATATATATGTCTACATTGAGATGTATAGGTATGTATATTTGCGTGTGTGGACGTGTATGTATATACATTGTGTATGGCGGTGGGTTGAAAGTGGAAGTGGTTTGGGCACATGGAGAGAATGAGTGAGGAAAGATTGACCAAGAGGATATATGTGTCGGAGGTGGAGGGAACGAGGAGAAGAGGGAGACCAAATTGGAGGTGGAAAGATGGAGTGAAAAAGATTTTGTGTGATCAGGGCCTGAACATGCAGGAGGGTGAAAGGAGGGCAAGGAATACAGTGAATTGGAGCGATGTGGTATACCGGGGTTGACGTGTTGTCAGTGGATTGAATCAAGGCATGTGAAGCATCTGGGGTAAACCATGGAAAGCTGTGTAGGTATGTATATTTGCGTGTGTGGACGTATGTATATACATGTGTATGGGGGGGCTTGGGCCATTTCTTTCGTCTGTTTCCTTGCGCTACCTCGCAAACGCGGGAGACAGCGACAAAGTATAAAAAAAAAAATATATAAGTAATGAAAGGGTAAGAGATGTGGAAATAAAAAGTGTGTGGTTAAGAGAGCAGTAGAGGGTGTGATGAAATGGTTTGGACATATGGAGAGAATGAGTCAGGAAAGATTGACAAAGAGGAAATATGTGTCAGAGGTGGAGTAAACAAGGAGGAGTCCAAATTGGAGGTGGAAGGACAGAGTGAAAAAGATTTTAAGCAATTGGTACCTGAACATACAGGAGGGTGAAAGGAGTACACGGAATAGAGTGAATTGGAATGATGTGGCATACAGGGGTCGACTTGCTGTCAATGGGCTGAACCAGGGCATGTGAAGAATCTGGGGTAAACCATGGAAAGGTTTGTGAGGCCTGGATGTGGATAGGGAGCTATGGTTTTGGTGCATTACACAGGACAGCACTACCTTGCTGAAGTGGGGGGTAGCGATGCTGTTTCCTGTGGGGCGGGGTAGCGATAGGAATGGATGAAGGCAAGTATGAATATGTACATGTGTATATATGTCTGTGTATATAATGTGCAGGTATGGGCATTTATGTATATATATGTGTATACGAATGGATGGGCCATTCTTCGTCTGTTTCCTGACGTTACCTCACTGACGTGGGAAACGGCGATCAAGTATAATAAATAATAAATATATATATATATATATATATATATATGCCCTCTTTTTCACCTCTTGCACCTTTCTCTTAACCTCCTGTCTCTTTCTTTTATACATCTCCCACTCAATGGTATTTTTTCCCTGCAAAAATCGTCCAAATACCTCTCTCTTCTCTTTCACTAATAATCTTTACCAACATTACCTCTTCTTTTCTGAAAACCCATACAAATCTTCACCTTAGCCTCCACAAGATAATGATTAGACATCCCTCCAGTTGCACCTATCAGCACATTAACATCCAAAAGTCTCTCTTTCACGCGCCTGTCAATTAACACGTAATCCAATAACGCTCTCTGGTCATCTCTCCTACTTACATACGTATACTTATGTATATCTCGCTTTTTAAACCAGGTATTCCCAATCACCAGTCCTTTTTCAGCACATGAATCTACGAGCTCTTCACCATTTCCATTTACAACACTGAACACCCCATGTATACCAATTATTCCCTCAACTACCAAATTACTCACCTTTGCATTCAAATCACCCATCACTATAACCCGGTCTCGTACATCAAAACCACTAACACACTCATTCAGCCGCTCTCAAAACACTTGCCTCTCATCATCTTTCTTCTCATACCCAGGTGCATATACACCAATAATCACCCATCTCTCTCCATCAACTTTCAGTTTTACCCATATTAATCGAGAAATTACTTTCTTACATTCTATCACATACTCCCACAACTCATGTTTCAGGAGTCCTGCTATTCCTTCCCTTGCCCTTGTCCTCTCACTAACCCCTGACTTTACTCACAAGACATTCCCAAACCAGACTTCCCCTTTACCCTTGAGCTTCGTTTCACTCAGAGCCAAAACATCCAGGTTCCTTTCCTCAAACATACAACCTATCTCTCCTTTTTTTACATCTTGGTTACATCCACACACATTTAGACACCCCAATCTGAGTCTACGAGGAGGATGAGCACTCCCCGCATGACTCCTTCTGTTTCCCATTTTTTAGAAAGTTAAAATTACAAGGAGGGGATGATTTCTGGCCCCCCGCTCCCGTCCCCTCTAGTCGCCTTCTACGACAAGTGAAGTGATAAAGAGGGCAAATGAGAGTTGGGGTGAGAGAGTATCATTAAATTTTAGGGAGAATAAAAAGATGTTCTAGAAGGAGGTAAATAAAGTGCGTAAGACAAGGGAGCAAATGGAAACTTCAGTGTAGGGCGCTAATGGGGAGGTGATAACAAGTAGTGGTGATGTGAGAAGGAGATGGAGTGAGTATTTTGACGGTTTGTTGAATGTGTTTGATGATAGAGTGGCAGATATAGGGTGTTTTGGTCGAGGTGGTGTGCAAAGTGAGAGGGTTAGGGAAAATGATTTGGTAAACAGAGAAGAGGTAGTAAAAGCTTTGCGGAAGATGAAAGCCAGCAAGGCAGCAGGTTTGGATGGTACTGCAGTGGAATTTATTAAAAAAGAGGGTGACTGTATTGTTGACTGGTTGGTAAGGTTATGTAATGTATGTATGACTCATGGTGAGGTGCCTGAGGATTGGCGGAAGGCGTGCATAGTGCCATTGTACACAGGCAAGGGGGATAAGAGTGAGTGCTCAAATTACAGAGGTATAAGTTTGTTGAGTATACCTGGTAAATTATATGGTAGGGTACTGATTGAAAGGGTGAAGGCATGTACAGAGCATCAGATTGGGGAAGAGCAGTGTGCTTTCAGAAGTGGTTCAGGATGTGTGGATCAGGTGTTTGCTTTGAAGAATGTATGTGAGAAATACTTAGAAAAGCAAAGGGTTTTGTAAATGTAGCATTTATGGATCTGGAGAAGGGATATGATAGAGATGCTCTGTGGAAGGTATTACGAATATATGGTGTGGGAGGCAAGTTCTTAGAAGCAGTGAAAAGTTTTTATCGAGGATGTAAGGCATGTGTACGAGTAGGAAGAGAGGAAAGTGATTGGTTCTCAGTGAATGTAGGTTTGCGGCAGGGGTGTGTGATGTCTCCATGGTTGTTTAATTTGTTTATGGATGGGGTTGTTAGGGAGGTGAATGCAAGAGTTTTGGAAAGAGGGGCAAAGTATGAAGTCTGTTGTGGATGAGAGAGCTTGGGAAGTGAGTCAGTTGCTGTTCGCTGATGATACAGCGCTGGTAGCTGATTCATGTGAGAAACTGCAGAAGCGGGTGACTGAGTTTGGTAAAGTGTGTGAAAGAAGAAAGTTAAGAGTAAATGTGAATAAGAGCAAGGTTATTAGATACAGTAGGGTTGAGGGTCAAGTCAATTGGGAGGTAAGTTTGAATGGAGAAAAACTGGAGGAAGTAAAGTGTTTTAGATATCTGGGAGTGGATCTGGCAGCGGATGGAACCATGGAAGCGAAAGTGAATCATAGGGTGGGGGAGGGGGGAAAAATCCTGGGAGCCTTGAAGAATGTGTGGAAGTCGAGAGCATTATCTCGGAAAGCAAAAATGGGTATGTTTGAAGGAATAGTGGTTCCAACAATGTTGTATGGTTGCGAGGCGTGGGCTATGGATAGTGTTGTGCGCAGGAGGGTGGATGTGCTGGAAATGAGATGTTTGAGGACAATGTGTGGTGTGAGGTGGTTTGATCGAGTAAGTAATGTAAGGGTAAGAGAGATGTGTGGAAATAAAAAGAGTGTGGTTGAGAGAGCAGAAGAGGGTGTTTTGAAATGGTTTGGGCAAATGGAGAGAATGAGTTAGGAAAGATTGACCAAGAGGATATATGTGTCGGAGGTGGAGGGAACGAGGAGAAGTGGGAGACCAAATTGGAGGTGAAAAGATGGAGTGAAAAAGATTTTGTGTGATTGGGGCCTGAACATGCAGGATGGTGAAAGGAGGGCAAGGAATAGAGTGAATTGGATTGATGTGGTATACCGGGGTTGATGTGCTGTCAGTGGATTGAATCAGGGCATGTGAAGCGTCTGGGGTAAACCATGGAATGTTGTATGGGGCCTGATTCTGGAAAGGGAGCTGTGGTTTCAGGCATTATTGCATGACAGCTAGAGACTGAGTGTGAACGAATGGGGCCTTTGTTGTCTTTTCCTAGTGCTACCTCGCACACATGAGGGGGGGAGGGGGATGGTATTCCATGTGTGGCGAGGTGGCGATGGGAATGAATAAAGGCAGACAGTGTGAATTGTGTGCATGGGTATATATGTATGTGTCTGTGTGTGTATATATATGTGTACATTGAGATGTATAGGTATGTATATTTGCGTGTGTGGACGTGTATGTATATACATTGTGTATGGGGGTGGGTTGGGCCATTTCTTTCGTCTGTTTCCTTGTGCTACCTCGCAAACGCGGGAGACAGCGACAAAGCAAAATAAAAATAATAAATATTTTTTTTTTTCATACTATTCGCCATTTCCCGCGATAGCGAGGTAGCGTTAAGAACAGAGGACTGGGCCTTTGAGGGAATATCCTCACCTGGCCCTCTTCTCTGTCCCTTCTTTTGGAAAAAAAAAAAAAAAGAAGAGTGAATGTTGGGGTGAAGAGGGTGGTGAGAGTAAGTGAGCTTGAGAAGGAGACCTGTGTGAGGAAGTACCAGGAGAGACTGAGTACAGAATGGAAAAAGGTGAGAACAATGGAAGTAAGGGGAGTGGGGGAGGAATGGGATGTATTTAGGGAATCAGTGATGGATTGCGCAAAAGATGCTTGTGGCATGAGAAGAGTGGGAGGTGGGTTGATTAGAAAGGGTAGTGAGTGGTGGGATGAAGAAGTAAGAGTATTAGTGAAAGAGAAGAGAGAGGCATTTGGACGATTTTTGCAGGGAAAAAATGCAATTGAGTGGGAGATGTATAAAAGAAAGAGACAGGAGGTCAAGAGAAAGGTGCAAGAGGTGAAAAAAAGGGCAAATGAGAGTTGGGGTGAGAGAGTATCATTAAATTTTAGGGAGAATAAAAAGATGTTCTGGAAGGAGGTAAATAAAGTGCGTAAGACAAGGGAGCAAATGGGAACTTCGGTGAAGGGCGCAAGTGGGGAGGTGATAACAAGTAGTGGTGATGTGAGAAGGAGATGGAGTGAGTATTTTGAAGGTTTGTTGAATGTGTTTGATGATAGAGTGGCAGATATAGGGTGTTTTGGTCGAGGTGGTGTGCAAAGTGAAAGGGTTAGGGAAAATGATTTGGTAAACAGAGAAGAGGTAGTGAAAGCTTTGCGGAAGATGAAAGCCGGCAAGGCAGCGGGTTTGGATGGTATTGCAGTGGAATTTATTAAAAAAGGGAGTGACTGTATTGTTGACTGGTTGGTAAGGTTATTTAATGTATGTATGACTCATGGTGAGGTGCCTGAGGATTGGCGGAATGCGTGCATAGTGCCATTGTACAAAGGCAAAGGGGATAAGAGTGAGTGCTCAAATTACAGAGGTATAAGTTTGTTGAGTATTCCTGGTAAATTATATGGGAGGGTACTGATTGAGAGGGTGAAGGCATGTACAGAGCATCAGATTGGGGAAGAGCAGTGTGGTTTCAGAAGTGGTAGAGGATGTGTGGATCAGGTGTTTGCTTTGAAGAATGTATGTGAGAAATACTTAGAAAAGCAAATGGATTTGTATGTAGCATTTATGGATCTGGAGAAGGCATATGATAGAGTTGATAGAGATGCTCTGTGGAAGGTATTAAGAATATATGGTGTGGGAGGAAAGTTGTTAGAAGCAGTGAAAAGTTTTTATCGAGGATGTAAGGCATGTGTACGTGTAGGAAGAGAGGAAAGTGATTGGTTCTCAGTGAATGTAGGTTTGCGGTAGGGGTGTGTGATGTCTCCATGGTTGTTTAATTTGTTTATGGATGGGGTTGTTAGGGAGGTAAATGCAAGAGTTTTGGAAAGAGGGGCGAGTATGAAGTCTGTTGGGGATGAGAGAGCTTGGGAAGTGAGTCAGTTGTTGTTCGCTGATGATACAGCACTGGTGGCTGATTCATGTGAGAAACTGCAGAAGCTGGTGACTGAGTTTGGAAAAGTGTGTGGAAGAAGAAAGTTAAGAGTAAATGTGAATAAGAGCAAGGTTATTAGGTACAGTAGGGTTGAGGGTCAAGTCAATTGGGAGGTGAGTTTGAATGGAGAAAAACTGGAGGAAGTGAAGTGTTTTAGATATCTGGGAGTGGATCTCGCAGCGGATGGAACCATGGAAGCGGAAGTGGATCATAGGGTGGGGGAGGGGGCGAAAATCCTGGGGGCCTTGAAGAATGTGTGGAAGTCGAGAACATTATCTCGGAAAGCAAAAATGGGTATGTTTGAAGGAATAGTGGTTCCAACAATGCTTTATGGTTGCGAGGCGTGGGCTATGGATAGAGTTGTGCGCAGGAGGATGGATGTGCTGGAAATGAGATGTTTGAGGACAATGTGTGGTGTGAGGTGGTTTGATCGAGTGAGTAACGTAAGGGTAAGAGAGATGTGTGGAAATAAAAAGAGCGTGGTTGAGAGAGCAGAAGAGGGTGTTTTGAAGTGGTTTGGGCACATGGAGAGGATGAGTGAGGAAAGATTGACCAAGAGGATATATGTGTCGGAGGTGGAGGGAACAAGGAGAAGAGGGAGACCAAATTGGAGGTGGAAAGATGGAGTGAAAAAGATTTTGTGTGATCGGGGCCTGAACATGCAGGAGGGTGAAAGGAGGGCAAGGAATAGAGTGAATTGGAGCGATGTGGTATACCGGGGTTGACGTGCTGTCAGTGGATTGAAGCAGGGCATGTGAAGCGTCTGGGGTAAACCATGGAGAGCTGTGTAGGTATGTATATTTGCGTGTGTGGACGTATGTATATACATGTGTATGGGGGGGGGGGCCATTTCTTTCGTCTGTTTCCTTGTGCTACCTCGCAAACGCGGGAGACAGCGACAAAGTATAAAAAAAAAATATATATATATATATATATATATATATATATATATATATATATATATATATATATATATTTTTTCATACTATTCGCCATTTCCCACGATAGCGAGGTAGTGTTAAGAACAGAGGACTGGGGCTTTGAGGGAATACCCTCACCTGGCCCCCTTCTCTGTTCCTTCTTTTGGAAAATTAAAAAAAAAAAAAAATGAGAGGGGAGGATTTCCAGCCCCCCGCTCCCTTCCCTTTTAGTTGCCTTCTACGACACGCAGGGAATACGTGGGAAGTATTCTTTCTCCTCTATCCCCAGGGAGAAATGTATATACATATAGTATATATATATATATATATATATATATATATATATATATATATATATATATATATATATATATACACACCTATATGTATATACATTATCCCTGGGGATAGAGGAGAAAGAATACTTCCTATGTATTCCCTGCGTGTCGTAGAAGGCAACTAAAAGGGGAGGGAGTGAGAGGCTGGAAATCCCCCCCCCTCTCGTTTTTAATTTTCCGAAAAAAAGGAACCGAGAACGGGGCCAAGTGAGGATTTCCCTTAAAGGCTAAGTTTTCTGTTCTTAATGCTACCTCTCTAACGCAGAAGATGGCAAATAAGTATGAAAAAAAAAAAGAAAAAAGATATATATTTTATTATTTCATTTTATTATACACCGTCACCGTCTCCTGCATTACTGAGGTAGGGGAAGGAAATTGACAAAAGAATGGCCCAACCCACATACACATGTATATACATAAATATGTATATACATACACATCCACACACGCACATATACATACCTATACATCTCAACGTATACATATATATACACACACAGACACATATAAACATGCACACAATTCATACTGTCCTCCCTTATTCATTCCCGTCGCCATCCCATCACATCATGAAATACCAACCCCCTCCCCCCGCATGTGCACGAGGTAGCACTAGAAAAAGACAACAAAGGCCATATTCATTCACACTCTGTCTCTAGCTGTCATGTATAATGCACCGAAACCACAGCTCCCCTTCCACATCCAGGCACCACAGAACTGTACATGATTTACCCCAGACGCTTGACATGCCCTGGTTCAATCCATTAACAGTGCGTCAACCCCGGTATACCAAATCGTTCCAATTCACTCTATTCCTTGCCCGCCTTTCACCCTCCTGCATATTCAGGCCTCGATCACTCAAAATCTTTTTCACTCCATCTTTCCACCTCCAGTTTGGTCTCCCACTTCTCATTCCCTCCACCTCTGACACATATATCCTCTTTGTCAATCTTTCCTCACTCATCCTCTCCATGTGATGAAACCATTTCAAAACACCCTCTTCTGCTTTCTCAACCACACTCTTTTTACGACCACACATCTCTCTTACCCTTTCATTACTTACTCGATCAAACCACCTCACACCACATATTGTCCTCAAACATCTCATTTCCACAACATCCACCCTCCTCCGTACAACTCTATCCATAGCCCACACATTGCAACCATATATAATTGTCGGAACTACTATTCCTTCAAACATACCAATTTTTGCTTTCCAAGATAACGTTCTTGATTTCCACACATTCTTCAATACTCCCAGAACTTTCGCCCCCTCCCCCACCCTATGATTCACTTCTGCTTCCATGGTTCCATCCGATGCCAAATCCAATCCCAGATACCTAAAACACTTTACTTCCTCCAGTTTTTCTCCATTCAAACTTACCTCCCAATTGACTTGTCCGTCAACCCTGTACCTAATGACCTTGCTCTTATTCACATTTACTCTCAGCTTTCTTCTTTCACACACTTTACCAAACTCAGTCACCAGCATCTCCAGTTTCTCACATGAATCAGCCACCAGTGCTGTATCATCAGCAAACAACAACTGACTCACTTCCCAAGCTCTCTTATCCACAACAGACTGCATAATTGCCCATCTTTCCAAAATTCTTGCATTCACCTACCTAACAACCCCATCCATAAACAAATTAAACAACCATGGAGACATCACACACCCCTGCCGCAAACCAACATTCACTGAGAACTAATCACTTTCCTCTCTTCCTACACGTACACATGACTTACATCCTTGATAAAAACTTTTCACTGCTTCTAACAACTTGCCTCCCACACCATATATTCTTAATACCTTCCACAGAGCATCTCTATCAACTCTATTATATGCCATCTCCAGATCCATAAATGCTATTTACAAATCCATTTGCTTTTCTAAGAATTTCTCACATACATTCTTCAAAGCAAACACCTGATCCAGCACATCCTCTACCACTTCTGAAACCACACTGCTCTTCCCCAATTTGATGCTCTGTACATGCCTGCACCCTCTCAATCAATACCCTCTCATATAATTTACCAGGAATACTCAACAAACTTATACCTCTGTAATTTGAGCGCTCACTTTCATCCCCTTTGCCTTTGTACAAAGGCACTATGCAAGCATTCCGCCAATCCTCAGGCACCTCACCATGAATCATATATACATTAAATAACCTTACCAACCAGTCAACAATACAGTCACCCCCTTTTTAAATAAATTCCACTGCAATACCATCCAAACCCGCTGCCTTGCCGGCTTTCATCTTTCGCAAAGCTTTTACTGCCTCTTCTTTGTTTACCGAATCATTTTCCCTAACCCTCTCACTTTGCACACCACCTTGACCAAAACACCCTATATCTGCCACTCTATCATCAAACATATTCAACAAACCTTCAAAATACTCACTCTATCTCCTTCTCACATCATCACTACTTCTTATCACTTCCCCATTTGCCCCCTTCACTGATGTTCCCATTTGTTCCCCTGTCTTACACACTTTATTTACCTCCTTCCAAAACATCTTTTTATTCTCCATTAAATTTAATGATACTCTCTCACCCCAACTCTCATTTGCCCTCTTTTTGACCTCTTGCACCTTTCTCTTGACCTCCTGCCTCTTTTTTTTATACATCTCCCACTCATTTGCATTATTTCCCTGCAAAAATAGTCCAAATGCCTCTCTCTTCTCTTTCACAAATAATCTTACTTCTTCATCCCACCACCCTTTCTAATCTGCCCACCTCCCAAACTTCTCATGCCACAAGCATCTTTTGCACAAGCCATCACTGCTTCCCTAAATACATCCCATTCCTCCCATACTGCCCTTACATCCTTTCTTCTCACCTTTTTCCATTCTGTACTCAGTCTCTCCTGGTACTTCCTCACACAAGTATCCTTCCCAAGCTCACTTACTCTCACCAATCTCTTCACCCCAACATTCTCTCCTCTTTTCTGAAAACCTCTACAAATCTTCACTTTCGCCTCCACAAGATGATGATCAGACATTCCTCTAAGTTGCACCTCTCAGCACACTAACATCCAAAAGTCTCTCTTTGGCGTGCCTATCATTTAACACGTAATCCAGTAACGCTCTCTGGCCATCTCTCTCACTTACATACATATACTTATGTATATCTTGCTTTTTAAACCAGGTATTACCAATCACCAGTCCTTTTTCAGCACATAAATCTACAAGCTCTTCACCATTTCCATTTACAACACTGAACACGCCTTGTACACCAATCATTCCCTCAACTGCCACATTACTCACCTTTGCATTCAAATCACCCATCACTATAATCTGGTCTCATGCATCAAAACTACTAACACACTCACTCAGTTGCTCCCAAAACACTTGCCTCTTATCATCTTTCTTCTCATGCCCAGGTGCATATACACCAATAATCACCCATCTCCCTTCATCCACTTTCAGTTTTACCCATATCAATCTAGAGTTTACTTTCTTACACTCTATCACATACTCCCACCACTCCTGTTTCAGGAGTAGTGCTACTCTTTCCCTTGCTCTTGTACTCTCACTAACCCCTGACTTTACTCCCCAAACCACTCTTCTCCTTTACCCTTGAGCCTCGTTTCGCTCAGAGACAAAACATCCAGGTTCCTTTCCTCAAACATACTACCTATCTCTCCTTTTTTCTCATCTTGGTTACATCCACACACATTTAGAAACCTAATCTGATCCTTCGAGGAGGATGAGCACTCATAGGACTATTTCATTCATATTTATTTATTTATTTTGCTTTGTCGCTGTCTCCCGCGTTGGCGAGGTAGCGCAAGGAAACAGACGAAAGAATGGCCCAACCCACCCACACACACATGTATATACATATACGTCCACACACGCAAATATACATACCTATACATCTCAATGTACACATATATATATACACACACAGACATATACATACATATACATGTAAATAATTCATACTGTCTGCCTTTATTTATTCCCATCGCCACTCTGCCACACATGGAATAACATCCCCCTCCCCCCTCATGTGCGTGAGGTAACGCTAGGAAAAGACAACAAAGGCCCCATTCGTTCACACTCAGTCTCTAGCTGTCACGTAATAATGCACCGAAACCACAGCTCCCTTTCCACATCCAGGCCCCACACAACTTTCCATGGTTTACCCCAGACGCTTCACATGCCCTGGTTCAATCAATTGACAGCATGTCATCCCCAGTATACCACATCGTTGCACTTCACTCTATTCCTTGCACGCCTTTCACCCTCCTGCATGTTCAGGCCCCGATCACTCAAAATCTTTTTCACTCCATCTTTCCACCTCTAATTTGGTCTCCCACTTCTCCTCATTCCCTCCACCTCTGACACATATATCCACTTGGTGAATCTTTCCTCACTCATTCTCTCCATGTGACCAAACCATTTCAAAACACCCTCTTCTGCTCTCTCAACCACACTCTTTTCATTTCCACACATCTGTCTTACCCTTACATTACTTACCTCATCAAACCACCTCACACCACAAATTGTCCTCAAACATCTTATTTCCAGCACATCCACCCTTCCACACACCTCTCTTACCCTTACATTACTTACTTGATCAAACCACCTCACACCACATATTGTCCTCAAACATCTCATTTCCAGCACATCCACCCTCCTGCGCACAACTCTATCCATAGCCCAAGCCTCACAACCATACAGTATTGTTGGAAACACTATTCCTTCAAACATACTAATTTTTGCTTTCTGAGATAATTTTCTCGACTTCCAAACATTCCTCAAGGCTCCCAGAATTTTCGCCCCCTCCCCCACCCTATGATTCACTTCCAATTCAATGGTTCCATCCACTGCCAGATCCACTCCCAGATATCTAAAACACTTTACTTACTCCAGTTTTTCTCCATTCAAACTTACCTCCCAATTGACTTGACCCTCAACCGTACTGTACCTAATAACCCTGCTCTTATTCACATTTACTCTTAACTTTCTTCTTTCACACACTTTACCAAACTCAGTCACCAGCTTCTGCAGTTTCTCAAATGAATGAATTAGCCACCAGCGCTGATTCACGGTGAGGTGCCTGAGGATTAGCAGAATGCTTGCATAGTGTCATTGTGCAAAGGCAAAGGGGATAAGAGTGAGTGCTCAAATTACAGAGGTATAAGTTTGTTGGGTATTCCTGGTAAATTATATGGGAGGGTATTGATTGAGAGGGTGAAGGCATGTACAGAGCATCAGATTGGGGAAGAGCAGTGTGGTTTCAGATGTGGTAGAGGATGTGTGGATGAGGTATTTGCTTTGAAGATTGTATGTGAGAAATACTTAGAAAAGCAAATGGATTTGTAAGTAGCATTTATGGATCTGGAGAAGGCTTATGAAGGAGTTGATAGAGATGCTCTGTGGAAGGTACTAAGAATATATTGTGTGGGAGGCAAGTTCTTAGAAGCAGTGAAAAGTTTTTATCGAGGATGTAAGGCATGTGTACGTGTAGGAAGAGAGGAAAGTGATTGGTTCTCAGTGAATGTAGGTTTGTGGCAGGGGTGTGTGATGTCTCCATGGTTGTTTAATTTGTTTATGGATGGGGTTGTTAGGGAGGTGAAAGCAAGAGTCTTGGAAAGAGGGGAAAGTATGAAGTCTGTTGTGGATGAGAGAGCTTGGGAAGTGAGTCAGTTGTTGTTCGCTGATGATACAGCGCTGGTGGCTGATTCATGTGAGAAACTGCAGAAGCTGGTGACTGAGTTTGGTAAAGTGTGTGAAAGAAGAAAGTTAAGAGTAAATGTGAATAAGAGCAAGGTTATTAGGTACAGTAGGGTTTAGGGTCAAGTCAATTGGGAGGTAAGTTTGAATGGAGAAAAACTGGAGGAAGTAAAGTGTTTTAGATATCTGGGAATGGATCTGGCAGCGGATGGAACCATGGAAGCGGAAGTGAATCATATGGTGGGGGAGGGGGCGAAAATCCTGGGAGCCTTGAAGAATGTGTGGAAGTCAAGAACATTATCTCGGAAAGCAAAAATGGGTATGTTTGAAGGAATAGTGGTTCCAACAATGTTGTATGGTTGCGAGGCGTGGGCTATGGATAGAGTTGTGCGCAGGAGGGTGGATGTGCTGGAAATGAGATTTTTGAGGACAATGTGTGGCGTGAGGTGGTGTGATCGAGTAAGTAATGTAAGGGTAAGAGAGATGTGTGGAAATAAAAAGAGCGTGGTTGAGAGGTGTTTTGAAATGGTTTGGGCACATGGAGAGAATGAGTAAGGAAAGATTGACCAAGTGGATATATGTTTCGGAGGTGCAGGGAATGAGAAGTGGGAGACCAAATTGGAGGTGGAAAGATGGAGTGAAAAAGATTTTGAGTGATCGGGGCCTGAACATGCAGGAGGGTGAAAGGCGGGCAAGGAATAGAGTGAATTGGATCGATGTGGTATACCGGGGATGACATGCTGTCAGTGGATTGAATCAAGGCATGTGAAGCGTCTGGGGTAAACCATGGAAAGTTCTGTGGGGCCTGGATGTGGAAAGGAAGCTGTGGTTTCGGTGCATTATTACATGACAGCTAGAGACTGAGTGTGAACGAATGGGGCCTTTGTTGTCTTTTCCTAATGCTACCTCGCACATATGAGGGGGGAGGGGGTTGTTATTCCATGTGTGGCGGGGTGGCGATGGGAATGAATAAAGGCAGACAGTATGAATTATGTACATGTGTATATATGTATATGTCTGTGTGTGTATATATATGTGTACATTGAGATGTATAGGTATGTATATTTGCGTGTGTGGATGTGTATGTATATACATGTGTATGTGGGTGGGTTGGGCCATTCTTTCGTCTGTTTCCTTGCGCTACCTCGCTAACGCAGGAGACAGCGACAAAGCAAAATAAAAAATAAATAATATATATATGTCCACCCCAGACACTTCACATGCCCTGGTTCAGTCAACTGACAGCACTTTGACCCCAGTATACCACCTCATTCCAATTCACTCTATTGCTTGCACGCCTCTCATCCTCAGGCATGTTCAGGCCCCGATTGCTCAAAATCTTTTTCACTTCATTCTTCCACCTCCAATTTGCTCTCCTACTTCTTGTTCCTTCCTTGCACATAAAACACTATAGATAATCACAAAAACAAAGAAAAGCAGCATAACAAAGAGAAACAACATTAAACAGAAAACACAAAAGTACTGTTAAGGCTAATCAATTTGAAGAAAATCAAAAGTCTAAGGTCAATGCCATATTGTGGCAGCTGATACTGACGGTGTCTCCAGGTACACTTCCTAAGATTATAAAAAGGTTCTTAGAACTCTAATAAAAATAAATGAATAAAAGAGAAGGATACCCATCTAACATCTCTGATGGCCAAAAACAAAAGTGATGACACTGAAAGTTGACATTAAGCAACAATCATCAAGTCCACTCTCCATCAGCCTAAGCAAGTGACAGAATAATGATGGCTGATTGCTCAACACTACCTTATTTCTGTGCCATGACATCATAGACCTAAATGGCTAACTGTAAGGTTGATGAAGTCCCTATTAATGAACATTTCCAGGCTTAATGTGTTTTGTCATGGCCAAAGGGGGTGAATCTTCATGGACACATATTATTCTGGGGGGAGTAAAGGTGGTGTTCTAAACCCACAATAAGCAAGTGCAACACATGTCCTCATAGGGTGATGTCTGCAAGACAATTAAAACAATTCACTACCAGTTACTTCTTAACCTTACACTTTAATGATATGATATTCCTAGCCGTGATATATTACATTTGATTAACAATGTGTATGACACCCCACTAGCATACAAAAATCTTTCATAATTCAAAGCCATATTTTTTTTATAAAATTTCAGGAAAATGACAAAAAACAATAATCAAGACCATAATTTAGTAATAACAACTCCAGCCCTGGGTTAGAATGAGCTAACATCAAAGAGCATGCATCTGAACTCATAACATTATGGTAATCTAAAACATAAATAGTTATACGGAACAGATCTTTAAAATCAGTACCCATGCAATGAACAAAGTATCTTTATCATCAGTCTGCACAATGAAATGAGCTGCATTCACAACTTGACTAAGCTAAGATGACAATGTTACTAGCTATGAAATAATCTTGAGTTGATCACTGCCATGGAAAGCCCCACATTTGATGAACAATTCTTCCTTGGGGAAGCCACCTAACACACAACTGAATAAAGAAAGAATCTACTATCAATTAGTCCATACTAATTATGCATTCCTCTGAGAAGTAGCATATTTGTCCCTTGGTTTAGCATGCTGCACAAGATGAGAGTTGAAAAGCATTATCATCCACACAAACAAAGGTGAAAATGCACCTTACACACAAAGATAACCACATACACTGAAAGACATAAAGCTAATGATGACCAATAAGTATAAGCTCTAACCCCTACATTTCAAACACCAAAGGTTATGTATAGAAAACAGGGCACGTTAGGACTTTCACTGAAAATCAACTGGATTTTATCATGAAAGATTTGAAGTACTGGGGTACACCTTTCTAAGAGTAAAAAGCAGTAATCAACAAACCCTCAGCAGGTGAGAGAAAGAAAGATGAAAAAGTAACAAAAAACTAAATTTTGTGATGCATTATAAACTTTTAAGATTTACAATTAACTGATTCTCTCAGGATTTGAGAGAAAGAATACCACCTTGCCTCTCTTGCATGTCTCAGGAGACAAAGTGGAGAAGCAGCAGTGGGCTCAAATTCCTTCCCTCTTGCATTACTACTTTTTACAAGAAGAAAAAAGGAGCAGCTAGGAAAGTCTTTTTCCTCAAGCACTCAGTCATTTGTCCCTTATAATCACTTTGTAAAATAAGAAATGCAATTACAAAAAAAGTATAAACAATATTGCAAACATCTTCATTCCAAGAAAAACCATGTGTTAGAAAAAGTCTATGAATACTAATACAAAATAAGATGAATGGGAGAGAGATGCCAACATATGCATAACTATGCTCTTTCAGTGCTGCATCCCTTTTCAGTATTCTAAGGCTCTTTCATTACTGCAAACCTTTTTTAGTATTTTCAAACATTTGTAAGCAATTATGAAAACTAATCATGCATGTTAATGTAAATATGGTACTTTAAACTAGATATGTACATTCAAATCTTAAACTATGTCTCAAATGTACTTTCATAGAGATGACATCAAAAGGTAAGAAGGAACACTTCTGCAATTGCAGCACACTTCTGCATGTTACAGTAATTTCAACAAAATATAATTCTCCCTAACAGATGCATTTCACAATAAACTTTACATCTTTACGATTTTTCTAAATTCACCATATATACAGCCAATGAATGGTAAAGTAATCCAAAACTGTGTACTTTTCCAGTTACCTTGCCTGGTTTCTATCCACCCATTTATCCTATCCTTCCACCTATATATTAATTTCAACTCTGTTCCCTGCATATTGTATAAGGTGACTAAAGAGGGGCGGGAGCAAGGGCCTGGACAAACCCCCACCCCTGGAATCTAAATTTCCAAAAAAAGAAAACAGAAGCAGTAAAGCAGGGAGTGCTCATCCTCCTCGAAGGCTCAGATTGGGGTGTCTGAATGTGTATGGATATAACCAAGATGAGAGAAAAGGAGAGAAACGTAATATGTTTGAGGTAAGAAAGCTGGATGCTCTGAGTCTGAGTGAAACAAAGCTCAAGAGTAAAGAGGAAAAGTGTTTTGGGAAAGTCTTGGGAATGATGTCAGGGGTTTGTGAATGGACAACATTTAAGGAAGGAGTACCACTACTCCTAAAGCAGGAGTTCTGGGAGAATGTTATAGTTTAAGAAAGTATAAGGTGAGAGCAAATGACTTAAGGGGAGTGGGGGAGGAATGGGATGTATTTAGGGAAGCAGTGACGGCTTGCACAAAAGATGCCTATGGCATGAGAAAGGTGGGAGGTGGCTAGATTAGAAAGGGTAGTGAGTGGTGGGATGAAGAAGTAAGATTGTTAGTGAAAGAGAGAGGCATTTGGACAATTTTTGCAGGAAAATAATGCAAATGACTGAGAGATGTATAACAGAAAGAGGCAAGAGGTCAAGAGAAAGGTGCATGAGGTGAAAAAGAGGGTAAATGAGAGTTGGGGTGAAAGAGTATCATTAAATCTTTGGGAAAATAAAAAAGATACATTGGAAGGAGGTAAATAAAGTGCGTAAGACATGAGAACAAATGGGAACATTGGGAAAGGGGGCTAATGGGGAGGTAGTAACAAGTATTAGTGAAGTGAGAAGGATATGGAGTGAGTACTTTGAAGGTTTGTTGAATGTGTGTGATGAAAGAGTGGCAGATATAGGGTGTTTTGGTCGAGGTGGTGTGCACAGTGAGAGGGTTAGGGAAAATGATTTCCTAAATAGAGAAGAGGTACTGAAAGCATTACAGAAGATAAAAGCCGGCAAGGCGGTGGGTTTTGATGGTATTGCTGTGAAATTTATTAAAAATGGGGGTGAATGTGTTGTTGACTGGTTGGTGAGGGTATTCAATGTATGTATGGATCATGGTGAAGTGCCTGTGGATTGGCGGAATGCTTGTATAGTGCCGTTGTACAAAGGCAAAGGCGATAAAGGTAAGTGTTCAAATTAAAGAGGTATAAGTTTGTTGAGTATTCCTGGGAAATTATATGGGAGGATACTGATCAAGAGGGTCAAACTCATGTACAGAGCACCAGATCAGGCACCATCGCTGTATCATCAGCGAACAACAACTGACTCACTTCCCAACCCCTCTCATCTACAAGAGACTGCATATTTGCCACTCTCCCGAAAACTCTTGCATTCACCTCCCTAATAACCCCATCCATAAGCAAATTAAACATCCAAGGAGACATCAAACATCCCCCCCACCGCAAACCAACATTCACTGGGAACCAATCACTTTTCTCTCTTCCTACACGTACACATGCCTTACAACCTCGATAAAAAATTTTCACTGCTTCTGGCAAGTTGCCTCTCACACCATATACTCTTATCACCTTCCACAGAGTGTCTCTATCAACTCTATTATATGCTTTATCAAGATCCATAAATGCTACATACAAATCCATTTGTTTTTCTAAGTATTTCTCAAATACATTCTTCAAAGCAAACACCTGATCCACACATCCTCTACCACTTCTGAAACCACACTACTCTTCCCCAATCTCATGTTATGTACATGCCTTCACCCCCTCAATCAATGCCCTCCCATACAATTTCCCAGGAATACTCAACAAACTTATACCTCTCTAATTTGAACACTCACCTTTATCCCCTTTGCCTTTGTACAATGGCACTATCCATGCATTCTGTCAATCCTCAGGCACTACCCCAAGAGCCATACATACACTGAGTATCCTCACCAACCAGTCAACAACACAGTCACCCCCTTTTTTAATAAATTCCACTGCAATACCATCCAAACACGCTGCCTTGTTGACTTTCATCTTCTGCAAAGCTTTCACTAACTCTTCTCTGTTTAACAAATCATTTTCCCTGACCCTCTCACTTCGCACACCACCTCGACCAAAACACCGTATATCTACCACTCTATTATCAAACTTATTCAACAAACCTTCAAAATACTCACTCCATCTCCTTCTCACATCACCACTACTTGTTATCACCTCCCCATTAGCCCCTTCACCGATGTTCCCATCAGTTCTCTTGTCTTATGCATTTTATTTACCTCATTCCAAAACATCTTTTTATTCTCCCTAAAATTTAATGATACTCTCTCACCCCAACTCTCATTTACCCTCTTTTTCACCTCTTGCACCTTTCTCTTGACCTCCTGCCTTTTTCTTTTACACATCTCCCAGTCATTTCCACTATTTCCCTCCAAAAATCATCTAAATGCCTCTCTCTTCTCTTTCACTAATAATCTTACGTCTTAATCTCACCACTCACTACCCTCTATAATCTGCCCACCTCCCACGCTTCTCATGCCACAAGCATCTTTTGCACACACCATCAATGCTTCCCTAAATACATCCCATTCCTTCCCCACTCCCCTTAGGTCCTCTGCTCTCATCTTCTTCCATTCTGCACTCACAGTTTCCTGGTACTTCCTCACCCAAGTCTCCATCCCAAGCTCACTTACTCTCACCACTCTCTTCACCCCAACATTCAATCTTCTTTTCTCAAAACCTCTACAAATCTTCACTTTTGCCTCCACAAGATAATGATCAGACATCCCTCCAGTTGCACCTCTCAGCACATTAACATCCAAAAGTCTCTCTTTCATGCACTCATCAATTAACACATAATCCAATAATGCTCTCCGGCCATCTCTCTTACTTACATACGTATACTTATATATATCTCTCTTTTCAAACCAGGTATTCCCAATCACCAGTCCTTTTTCAGCATAAAAATCTACAAGCTCTTCACCATTTCCATTTACAACACTGAACACCCCATGTACACCAATTATTCCCTCAACTGCCACATTACTCACCTTTGCATTCAAATCACCAAGTCTCGTGCATCAAAACTACTAACACACAAACATATATATATTTCTTTTATTATACTCTGTCACTGTCTCCTGCGTTAGCAAGGTAGCACAAGGAAACAGACGAAAGAATGGCCCAAACCACCCACACACACATGTATATACATACACGTCCATATATATCTTTTTTATTATTATTATACTTTGTCGCTGTCTCCCATGTTAGCGAGGTAGCAAGAGTAAACAGACAAAAGAATGGCCTAAACCACCCACATACACATACATATATATTTTTTTTATATTATACTTTGTCGCTGTCTCCCGCGTTTGCGAGGTAGCGCAAGGAAACAGACGAAAGAAATGGCACAACCCCCCCCCATACACATGTATATACATACGTCCACACACGCAAATATACATACCTACACAGCTTTCCATGGTTTACCCCAGACGCTTCACATGCCTTGATTCAATCCACTGACAGCACGTCAACCCCGGTATACCACATCGCTCCAATTCACTCTATTGCTTGCCC
>NC_092233.1:41809808-41823161 GCF_036320965.1 Panulirus ornatus
GTGGATCTGCAGGGGTTTGAACCATGGAAGTGGAGAGAATCATAGGTGGGGGAGGGCGAAAATCTGGGACCTTGAAGAATGTGTGAATCGAGACATTATCTCGAAGCAAAAATTGGTATGTTTGAAGGAATAGGGTTTCCAACAATGTTTATGGTTGCGGGCATGGGCTATGGATAGGGGTTGTGCGCAGGGGGGTGGATGTGCGGAAATAAAGATGTTGAGGAAATTTGTGTGTGAGGTTTTTTGATCGAGAAAAGTAATGAAAGGGGCAAGAGAGTTTGGTGGAAAAAAAAAGAGCTTGGTTGAGAGACAGAGAGGGTGTTTTAAAAATGTTTGGGCACATGGAGAGATGAAGGAAGATTGAACCAAGAGGATATATGTGTCAAGATGGAGGGAAGGGAGGAAAGGGTGGGAGACAAATGGGGGGGTGGAAAGATGGATGAAATAGATTTTGTGTGAACGGGGCCTGAACATGCAGGGGGGTAAAAAGGCGGCAAGGAATAGGGGAAATTTGGGATCATGTGGTATACGGGGTTGATGTGCTGCAATGGATTAATAAAGGGTATGTGAAGCAAACCAGGGAAATTGTGTGGGGCCGGGTTGGGGAAAAGGGAGTTTTGTTTCGGGCTTTTTATTGCGTAACGCTGGAGACTGAGTGTGAAACGACGGGGATTTTTGTTGTCTTTTCTAGTCTCCCCTCGCACACAGGAGGGGGGGGGGGATGGTATTCCATTTGGCGAGTGCGAGGGGAAAATGAATAGGCAGACAGTGTGAATTGTGTGCAGGGGTATATTTGTATGTGTTTTTGTGTGTATATATATGTGTCCCTTAAAGATGTATGGGGATGTAATTTCGTGTTTGGGCGTGTGTGGTGTACTTGTGTATGGGGGGGGGTTTGGGCCCCATTTCTTTCGTCCTTTCCTTGCGCTACCTCACAAATGCGGGAGACAACGACAAAGCAAAAAAAAATAAAAAAAAAACAAAACACATAAACTTTACACCTACACACAAAACACATATATATATAACAAGTCATATACGAAATTTCATGTGTACCATGAAAAATATTCTAAATTATTGAAAATAAGGAAAATACTTCATAAATCAAAACATATAAATTGAAAAAGCTTACTTCACCAAATGTTAACACCCAAAAAAAACTAAGAAAACCCAGACAGACAAAATCTCTGAAATTACTGAATTTTAAATTTTCCCCTTCATCTCACACATCTTCCAGTGAAATGTTAATGACAAGAAACATTATCATAGTTAAAACTCCCCATTACACTTGCAATATTTAACATTCATCAAAAGATCTGATGATATTTATTGAGAGGGTTTTGCAACAATAATTTGGAATATAAGCTCCCTTTCCAGCCCACAAAACAGTTTTGAAACAATAATTTGAATATAAGCTCCCTTCCAGCCCAAAAAAACCTGACATGAAGAAAGGGTCTCAATTTGGGAAAGTCAAGAGTTTCTAACTGAAACTGTTTACACTTGTTTACACGTTGTCTCCAAAAACCAATTTTGTCCCCCGCCCATCACCCACGCAAGCGGGGAAAAGTGGTCGTCGGGATCTTTTGTTTCTTTGTTTATCTCCCAAAAATTTTTTAGTGATACTCTCTCACCCAAACTCAAAATGCCTTTTTTTTCACTTTGCCCCTTTTTCTTGACCTCTGCCATTTTCCCTTTTATACATTTTCCGGGTCATTTGCTCTACTTCCCGTGCAAATGTCATCAAAATTTGCCTCTCTTTTCCTTTCACTAAAATCTTACTTCTTCATCCCACCACTCCCCACCCTTTCTAATCTGCCACAATCCCACCTTTCTCATGCTACATGCATCTTTTGCCAAGCCATCACTGCTTCCCCAAATACAACCCATTTTCTCCCCCACTTCCCTTACGTCATTTGCTCTCACCTTTTGCCTTTTTACACTCAAAACCCTTCCCAAATTTCTGCAGAATGAGTCTCCCCTTTTCCCAAACTCATTACTCTCTCCATTCTTTTTGTCCCCAACATTCTCTCATTTTCAAAAGAAACCCCTACAAATCTTCACCTTTGGCTACACAAGAAATTGATCAAACATCCCCCAGCTTTACCTCTCAGCATATTAACATCCAAAAGGCTGTTTCACAAGCCTCTCAACAGTAATCCATTTAAAGCCCTCTGGCCATCTCTCCTACCCTTTCATACTTAAACATACTAAATCTCTAAGGGGATGGGAGAGGGGGCTAAAACCCTCCCCTCCTTGAATTTTAACTTTCTAAAAGGGAAACAGAAGAGGAGTCACGGGCGGGGAGTGCTCATCCTCTTCGAAGGCTCAGATTGAGGTGGCTAAATGTGTGTGGATGTAACCAAGATGAGAAAAAAAAGGGGAGATAGGAGTAGGGTTTTAGGAAAGGAACCTGGATGTTTGGGGTCTCAGTGAAAATGAAGCTCAAGGGTAAAGGGGGGAGTGTTTTTCCCGGAAAGTCTTGGGAGTAAAGTCAGGGGTTTAGTGAGAGGAAAAGAGCAAGGGGAAAGGGGTAGCAGTACTCCTGAAACAGGAGTGGTGGGAGTATGTGATAAAAGGGTAAGAAAGTAAATTCTAGATTGATATGGGAAAAAATGAAAGTTGATGGAAGAAAATGGGTGATTATTGGTGGATTATGCCCCTGGGGGATGAAAAAGGGAAAAAATCGTGAGAGGCAAGTGTTTTGGGGGCAGCTGAGTGAGTGGGGTTAAATAGTTTTGATGCACGGACTGGGTTTAAGGATGGGTGATTTGAATACAAAAGGGGAGTAAAGTGGCAGTTGAGGGAATAATTGGTGTAAAATGGGATGTTTTAGGTTGTAAATGGAAATGGTGAGGACTTTTCAGATTTATGTGCTGAAAAAGGACTGGTGAATGGGGAAAACCTGGTTTAAAAAGAGATATACAAAGTTAAAAATGTATTTAAAATAGGAGAGATGGCCAGTGACGTTAAATTTGGGTTTCGTAGTTTTAAATTTAAAGGCGCGCCGAGAGAGACTTTTGGAAAGTTAATGGGCGAGAGGTGCAACTGGAGGGTTGTGATTATTATCTTATGGGGCAAAGGTGAAGATTTTAGGGTTTTCAGAAAAGAAGAGAGGATCTTGGGGTGAACAGAGTGGTGACAGGAAGTGAGCTTTGGGAAGGAACTTTGTGAGGAAGTACCGGGAGAAAACGGGTTTTAACAGAAAGGAAAAGGTGAGAACAAAGGACATAAGGGGAGAGGGGGTGGGAATGGGGAAATATTTGGGGAAGCAGTAAGGGTTTTGCGCCAAAAGATGCTTGTGACATGAGAATGTGGGAATGGGCAGATTGGAAATGGGTAGTGAGTGTGGGATAAGAAGTAAGATTATTAGTAAAAAGGAAAGAGAGGGGGCATTGGCCCAATTTTTGCAGAGAAATAATGCAAATGATTTGGAGATGTAATAAAACAAAGAGGCAAGAGGTCAAGAAAAAGGTGCAAGAGGTGAAAAAAGGGGGCAAATAAAGTTGGGGTGAGAGAGAAACATTAAATTTTGGAGGGAGAATAAAAAGAGGGTTCGGGAAGGAGGTAAATAAAGTGCGGAAGACAAAGGAACAAATAGGAAAAATCATGAAGGGGCCAATATGGGGATGTGTAACAAGTAGGGGTGATGTGAGAAGGAGATGGAGTGAGTATTTTGAAGGTTTGTTGAATGTGTTGATGATGGAGTGGCAGATATAGGGTGTTTTGGGTCGAGGTGGTGTGCAAAGTGAGAGGGTTAGGTAGAATGATTTGGTAACAGAGAAAGGTAGTAAAAGCTTTGCGGAAGGATGAAAGCGGGAAAGGGGCAGTGGGTTTGGATGGTACTGAAAAGGAATTTATTAAAAAAGGGGGTACTGTATTGTTGACGGGTTTTGGAAAGGTTATTTAATGGTAGGTATGACTCGTGGTGAGGTGTGCCTTTTTATACAAAGGCAAAGGGAATAAAAGGGGTGATAAAATTTACAGAGGTATAAGTTTTTTGGGAGTATTTTCTTGGAATAAAATTTGAAAGGGTATTGTTTTGAAGGGAAGGCATGTACAGAGCATCAGTTTGGGGGAAAGGAGCATATGAAGAGTTGAAAAGAGATGCTCTGTGGAAGGTATTAAGAATATAGGGTGTGGGAAAGGCAAGTTCTTAGAAGCATGAAACGTTTTTATCAAGGAATGTAAGGCAGGTGTACTTGAAGGAAGAGAGGAAAGTGATTGATTCCCTCATGAATGTTGTTTGCGGCAGGGGTGTTTGATGTCTCCATGGTTGTTTAATTTGTTTATGGATGGGGTTGTTAGGGGGGGGGACCAAAACCCCCTATATCTCCCCACTCACATCAAACACATTCAACAAACCTTCAAAATACTCTCTCCATCTCCTTCTCACATCACCCTACTTGTTAACACCTCCCCATTATCCCCCTTAAACTGATGTTCCTATTTTTTCCTTTGTCTTACGCACTTTATTTATCCCCTTTTCCAAACATCTTTTTTATTCTCCCTAAAAATTTAATGATACACTCTCACCCCAACTCTCTCTTTTTGCCCTCTTTTTCACTTCTTGCACTTTCTCTGCACAACTCTATCCATAGCCCCCGCCTCCAACCATACAACATTGTTGGAACCCTATTCCTTCAAACATAACTATTTTTGCCGAGATAAGTTTCTCAAATTGCACACATTCATCATCAAGGCTCCCCAGAATTTTTTGGCCCCCTCCCCCACCATATGATTCCTTTCCAAATTCCATGGTTCTATCTGCTGCCAAATCCACTCCCAGGTATCTAAAACACTTCACTTCCTCCAGTTTTCTCCATTCAAGCCACCTCCCATTTGACTTGACCCTCATCCCATTTTCTGTACCTAATAACCTATCTCTTATTCACAATTTACTCTCAACTTTCTTTTTTCACACTTTTTACCAGACTTTGTCATTAGCTTCTGCAGTTACTCACATGAATCAACCACCAGCGCTGTATCATAACCGAACAAACAACTGACTCACTTCCCCAAGCTCTCCCATCCACAACAAACTGCATACTTGCCCCTCTTTCCAAAACTCTTGCATTCACCTCCCTAACAACCCATCCATAAACAAATTAAACAACCATGGAGACATCACACAAACCCTGCCCCCGCCAAACCTACATTCACTGAGAACCAATCATTTCCTCTCTTCCTTCACGTAACACCTGGGCCCTTTCTCCTTGATAAAAACATTTCAATGCTTCTAAGAAAATTGCCTCCCACCCCCATATATCTTAATACCCTCCACAGACATATCTGTCAACTCCCATCATTGCCTTTTCTAGATCCATAAATGCTGCATAAAATACCCTTTGCTTTTCTAAAATAAGTTCTCACATACATTCTTCAAAGCAAACACCTGATCCACACATTCCTCTAACACTTCTGAAACCCCAACTGCTCTCCCCATTTTGATGCTTTGTACATGTCCTTTACCCTCTCAATCAATACCTCCCAATAATTTCCCCGGAATACTCAAGAAACCTTATACCTCTGGAAAAATGAGCCCTCACCTTTGTCCCCTTTGCCTTTGTACAATGGGACTATGCAAGCATCCTCCAATTTCCTCCCGGCACCGTCACCATGAATCAAACGTATATTTTGATAACCTTACCAACCAGTCAACCATACAGCACCCATTTTTTTAAAAAATTCCCCTGCAATATCATCCAAACCCCCCTGCCTTGCCAGCCCTTTTTTCTTCTGCAAAGCTTTTACTAAACCTTTTCTCTGTTTTCTAAATCATTTTCCCAAACCCTTTTCCAACTTTGCTTTCCACCTCGACCAAAACCTCAAAATACTCACTCCATCTTCTCCACAAACACCATTACTTTTTTATCACCTCCACATTACCCCCCCCCACTTAAGTTCCCCCCTTTGTTCCCTTGTCTTATGCACTTTATTTACCTCCTTCCAAAACATCTTTTTATCCTCCCTAAAATTTTAAAGATACTCTCCCACCCCAACTTCATTTGGGCCCCCTTTTTTCCCCTCTTGCATCTTCTCTTGACCTCCTGCCTGTTTCTTTTTATACATCTTCCCCCCATTTGCATTATTTTCCCTGCAAAATTGTCCGCATGCCTCTTTCTCTCTTTCCCAATAATCTTTTTTTCACCATCCAACCTCCCTACCCTTTAAAATCTCCCCAGCTCCCACTTCTCATGCCACAAGCATCTTTTGCGCAAGCCATCACTAGCTTCCAAATACATCCCATTCCTCCCCCACCCCCCCTTAACGTCCTTTGTTCTCCCTTTTTTCCATCTGTACTCAGTCTCTACTGGTACAACTTCCTACACACAAGTGTCCTTCCCAAGCTCACTTACTCTCACCAAGTCTGTTCACCCCAACAGTCTCTCTCTTTTCTGAAAACCTCTACAAATCTTCACCCTCACCTCCACAAGATAATGATCAGTACATCCCTCCAGTTGCAAACCTTCTCAGCACATTAACATCCAAAAGTTTCTCTTTTTTGCATGCCTATCAATAATCACGCAATCCAATAATGCCCTCTGGCCATCCCTCCTCCTTACATACATTTTTTTTTTTTTTTTTTTTTTTTATACTTTGTCGCTGTCTCCCGCGTTTGCGAGTAGCGCGTGGAAACAGACGAAAGAAATGCCCAACCCCCATACACACGTACATACACACGTCCACACACCAAATATACATCCCATACACAGCTTTCCATGGTTTACCCCAGACGCTTCACAGCCTTGATTCAATCCACTGACAGCACGTCAAACCCCTGTATAACACATCGCTCCAATTCACTCTATTCCTTGCCCTCCTTTCACCCTCCTGCATGTTCAGCCCCGATCACACAAATCTTTTTCACTCCATCTTTCCACCCCCAAATTTTTGGTCTCCCTCTTCTCCTCGTTCCCTCCACCTCCGACACAAAATACCCCCTTGGTCAATCTTTCCTCACTCATTCTCTCCATGTGCCCAAACCATTTCAAAACACCCTCTTCTGCTCTCTCAACCACGCTCTTTTTATTTCCACACATCTCTCTTACCCTTACGTTACTTACTCGATCAAACCACCTCACACCACACATTGTCCTCAAACATCTCATTTCCAGCACATCCATCCTCCTGCGCACAACTCTATCCATAGCCCACGCCTCGCAACCATACAACATTGTTGGAACCACTATTCCTTCAAACATACCCATTTTTGCTTTCCGAGATAATGTTCTCGACTTCCACACATTTTTCAAGGCTCCCAAAATTTTCGCCCCCTCCCCCACCCTATGATCCACTTCCGCTTCCATGGTTCCATCCGCTTACATACATATACTTATGTATATCTCTGTTTTTAAACCAGGTATTCCCAATCACCAGTCCTTTTTCAGCACATAAATCTACAAGCTCTTCACCATTTCTGTTTACAACACTGAACACCCCATGTATACCAATTATTCCCTCAACTGCCACATTACTCACTGTAGCATTCAAATCACCCATCACTATAACCCGGTCTCATGCATCAGAACTACTAACACACCCACTCAACTCCTTCCAAAACACTTACCTCTCATTATCTTTCTTTTCATGCCCAGGTGCATTTGCACCAATAATCACCCATCTCTCTCCATCCAGTTTCAGTTTTACCCATATCAAACTAGAGTTTACTTTCTTACACTCTATCACATACTCCCACCACTCCTGTTTCAGGAGTAGTGCTACTCCTTCCCTTGCTCTTGTCCTCTCACTAACCCCTGACTCTACTCCCAAGACATCCCCAAACCACTCTTCCCCTTTACCCTTGAGCTTCGTTTCACTCAGAGTCAAAACATCCATGTTCCTTTCCTCAATCATACTACCTATCTCTCCTTTTTTCTCATCTTGGTTACATCTACACACATTTAGACACCGCAATGTGAGCCTTTGAGGAGGATGAGCACTCACCGTGTGACTCCTTCTTCTGGTTCCCCTTTTAGAAAGCTAAAATACAAGGATGGGAGGGTTTCCAGCCCCCCGCTCCCGTCCCCTTTAGTCGCCTTCTTTGATAGGTGATGAATGCGTGGGAAGTATTCTTTCTCCCCTGGAGGGATGTCTGATCATTATCTTGTGGAAGCAAAGGTGAAGATTTGTGGGGGTTTTCAGAAAAGAAGAGAGAATGTTAGGGTGAAGAGAGTGGTGAGAGTAAGTGAGCTTGGGAAGGAGACTTGTGTGAGGAAGTACCAGGAGAGACTAAGTACAGAATGGAAAAAGGTGAGAACAAAGGAGGTAAGGGGAGTGGGGGAGGAATGGGATGTATTTAGGGAAGCAGTGATGGCTTGCGCAAAAGATGCTTGTGGCATGAGAAGCGTGGGAGGTGGGTTGATTAGAAAAGGTAGTGAGTGGTGGGATGAAGTAAGATTGTTAGTGAAAGAGAAGAGAGAGGCTTTTGAACGATTTTAGCAGGGAAAAAATGCAAATGAGTGGGAGAGGTATAAAAGAAAGAGGCAGGAGATCAAGAGAAAGGTGCAAGAGGTGAAAAAGAGAGCAAATGAGAGTTGGGGTGAGAGAGTATCATTGAATTTCAGGGAGAATAAAAAGATGTTTTGGAAGGAGGTAAATAAAGTGCGTAAGACAAGGGAGCAAATGGGAACATCAGTGAAGGGGGCTAATGGGGAGGTGATAACAAGTAGTGGTGATGTGAGAAGGAGAATGAGTGAGTATTTTAAAGGTTTGTTGAGTGTGTTTGATGATAGAGTGGCAGATGTGGGGTGTCTTGGTCGAGGTGGTGTGCAAAGTGAGAGGGTTAGGGAAAATGATTTGGTAAATAGAGAAGAGGTAGTAAAAGCTTTACGGAAGATGAAAGCCGGCAAAGCAGCAGGTTTGGATGGCATTGCAGTGGAATTTATTAAAAAAGGGGTGACTGTATTGTTGACTGGTTGGTAAGGTTATTTAATGTATGTATGATTCATGGTGAGGTGCCTGAGGATTGGCGGAATGCTTGCATAGTGCCATTGTACAAAGGCAAAGGGGATAAGAGTGAGTGCTCAAATTACAGAGGTATATGTTTGTTGAGTATTCCTGGTAAATTATATGGGAGGGTATTGATTGAGAGGGTGAAGGCATGTACAGAGCATCAGATTGGGGAAGAGCAGTGTGGTTTCAGAAGTGGTAGAGGATGTGTGGATCAGGTGTTTGCTTTGAAGAATGTATGCGAGAAATACTTAGAAAAACAAATGGATTTGTATGTAGCATTTATGGATCTGGAGAAGGCATATGATAGGGTTGATAGAGATGCTCTGTGGAAGGTATTAAGAATATATGGTGTGGGAGGCAAGTTGTTAGAAGCAGTGAAAAGTTTTTATCGAGGATGTAAGGCATGTGTACGTGTAGGAAGAGAGGAAAGTGATTGGTTCTCAGTGAATGTAGGTTTGCGGCAGGGGTGTGTGATGTCTCCATGGTTGTTTAATTTGTTTATGGATAGGGTTGTTAGGGAGGTGAATGCAAGAGTTTTGGAAAGAGGGGCAAGTATGAAGTCTGTTGTGGATGAGAGAGCTTGGGAAGTGAGTCAGTTGTTGTTCACTGATGGTACAGCGCTGGTGGCTGATTCATGTAAGAAACTGCAGAAGCTGGTGACTGAGTTTGGTAAAGTGTGTAAAAGAAGAAAGTTAAGAGTAAATGTGAATAAGAGCAAGGTTATTAGGTACAATAGGGTTGAGGGTCAAGTCACTTGGGAGGTAAGTTTGAATGGAGAAAAGCTGGAGGAAGTGAAGTGTTTTAGATATCTGTGAGTGGATCTGGCAGCGGATGGAACCATGGAAGCGGAAGTGAATCATAGGGTGGGGGAGGGGGTGAAAATTCTGGGAGCCTTGAAGAATGTTTGGAAGTCGAGAACATTATCTTGGAAAGCAAAAATGGGTATGTTTGAAGGAATAGTGATTCCAACAATGTTGTATGTTTGCGAGGAGTGGGCTATGGATAGAGTTGTGTGCAGGAGGGTGGATGTGCTGGAAATGAGATGTTTGAGGACAATATGTGGTGTGAGGTGGTTTGATCGAGTAAGTAACGTAAGGGTGAGAGAGATGTGTGGAAATAAAAAGAGCATGGTTGAGAGAGCAGAAGACTGTGTTTTGAAATGGTTTGGTCACATGGAGAGAATGAGTGGGGAAAGATTGACCAAGAGGATATATGTATCAGAGGTGGAGGGAACGAGGAGGAGTGGGAGACCAAATTGGAGGTGGAAAGATGGAGTGAAAAAGATTTTGTGTGATCGGGGCCTGAACATGCAGGAGGGTGAAAGGCCTGCAAGGAATAGAGTGAATTGGAACGATGTGGTATACCGGGGTCGACGTGCTGTCAATAGATTGAACCAGGGCATGTGAAGCGTCTGGGGTAAACCATGCAAAGTGTGTGGGGCCTGGATGTGGAAAGGGAGCTGTGGTTTTGGTGCATTATTACATGACAGCTAGAGACTGAGTGTGAATGAATGGGGCCTTTGTTGTCTTTTCCTAGCGCTACCTTGCACACATGAGGGGGGAGGGGGTTGTTATTCCATGTGTGGCGAGGTGGCGATGGGAACAAGTAAAGGCAGACAGTATGAATTATGTACATGTGTATATATGTATATGTCTGTGTGTGTATGTATATGTGTACATTGAGATGTATAGGTATGTATATTGTGCGTGTGTGGACATGTATGTACATACATTTGTATGTGGGCGGGTTGGGCCATTCTTTTGTCTGTTTCCTTGCGCTACCTCGCTAACGCGGGAGACAGCGATAAAGCAAAATAAATAATAAATAAATATATATATATTCATATATATATCATATATATATGAGATGTTTTAGGACAATATGTGGTGTGAGGTGGTTTGATCGAGTAAGTAATGTAAGGGTAAGAGAGATGTGTGGAAATAAAAAGAGCGTGGTTGAGAGAGCAGAAGAGGGTGTTTTGAAATGGTTTGGGCACATGGAGAGAATGAGTGGGGAAAGATTGACCAAGAGGATATATGTGTCGGAGGTGGAGGAAACGAGGAGAAGTGGGAGACCAAATTGGAGGTGGAAAGATGGAGTGATAAAGATTTTGAGTGATTGGGGCCTGAACATGCAGGAGGGTGAAAGGCGTGCAAGGAATAGAGTGAATTGGATCGATGTGGTATACCGGGGTCGACATGCTGTCAGTGGATTGAATCAGGGCATATGAAGCGTCTGGGGTAAACCATGGAAAGTTGTGTGGGGCCTGGATGTGGAAAGGGAGCTGTGGTTTCGGGCATTATTACATGACAGCTAGAGACTGAGAGTGAACGAATGGGACCTTTGTTGTCTTTTCCTAGCACTACCTTGCATACATGAGGGGAGAGGGGGATGTTATTCCATGTGCGGTGTGGTGGCTATGGGAATGAATGGGGGCAGACAGTATGAATTATGTACATGTGTATATATGTATATGTCTGTGTGTGTATATATATGTGTGCATTGAGATGTATAGGTATGTATATTTGCGTGTGTGGACGTGTATGTATATAAATGTGTATGGGGGTGGGATGGGCCATTTCTTTCGTCTGTTTCCTTGCGTTACCTCGCAAACGCGGGAGTCAGCGACAAAGCAAAGTAAATAAATATATAAATATATATCCCTCTTTTTAAACCAGGTATTCACAATCACCAGTCCTTTTTCAGCATACAAATCTACAAGCTCTTTACCATTTCCATTTACAACACTGAACACCCCATGTGCACCAATTATTCCCTCTTCTGCCATATTACTCACCTTTACATTCAAATCACCCATCGCTATAACCCGGTCTCGTGTATCAAAACTACTAACACACTCCCTCAGCTGCTCCCAAAACACTTGCCTCTCAAGTTAAGTATGAGCTAATGGAGAAAGGATTTGGTCATGGTCTTCAGCAGTTTCTAGAGTTTTTGCGGAAGCTTTGACTTCTTGTGCAGTTAATAAAAGAGTGTAGCAACACTATGGTTTTTTCTTACAAAGATGAAAAAATTTGAAGTTGTATCATTTTTAGATTTTTGTAAAGTCCTATATCATGTTGATATGATATATCATACCTTAGCATAAAGGAAATCTTCACCTGTACAGGTAAAGAAATGAAATTTTCAGGTAACCTCATGTGTCATTAGGACAAGGAGGGGAGGTAATTTGGAAGCAACACAAGATAGCATTTTTCACTCTTCTTAAGATAGGTTTGCTGGATGATTTTCTGGAAGGGATTATAGGAGTTCTGAGTGGAGTATTTTTTTACTCATCCTACGAATGAGTTAGTGTGATGATTTTCTTCAGGGGAGTTTTGAAAGGGGAAATGGGGGTCAAAGGAGTTTCTTTATTAACGTATATGGAAGGTTTGAAGTTTTGTTTTATATGCGAATGTTTCTGTGAGTTGTATAGATAAGACTAAATGAAAAACCGAGTGTGTGCAGTGTCCTTAAATTTGGGAATTAACCTTTCTGTGTCCAGCCAAGAAAAATCTCTCATTAGTCTCTGGAAGAGTACACAGATCACTTGTTTGATCATCTAGGCTCTTCTAAATCATTTTCAGTGATGAGCATTTCATTTTGGCTGAATTGATATTTTTTTCACAATCAGGTCAGATGATGAAAAGAAAAAGTGGCTTATTGTTTTACAGTAATAAATTTGCTTAGATCTGGTTGTGTGGCTCTAATTATGGTGCCTTTAAATGAGGACAATTTAGACAAGAGGGCAAATTGTTGCTAAGGTAAAGTGATGAGATATGTAGGTTTTGAAGTATAGAAAAGTAATTTTCTACCAGATAGAGAACCCTGTAGATGCTTATTTATCATCCCTTTCAACTCTGCTGACCCTTTTGAAAAATTATTTCTTGAGTCCTCACGGTAACAGACTCAAGGTACAAACTCAGTGGGTAGTTAGTGATACATATTAATGGCCAGGAAATGCCACTTGCACCTTTGAACTAATTTCTTCAAAGATTTGTTGGGTTGCCGTTCAGTGTCTTTGAATATGCATAACCAGCCTGATTAATACTACCATGGTTGAAGAGAGTAAAGTCTTAGTAGATACTCACTACTTGGGGGAAAATTGCTCTTTTGACCACCTCCTTGAGTAAGTGATGTTTTTGATGCTCAGAGAGTTCTGCCTCTAGAAAGGAAATTGTGTTTCACATTTCAAAACCTCAATGTTTGGTGGATGTGAAATTGTGAATGAAGTTACTTGCAAAGTTCGAATGTGCCCTTGTTGAAGTGTTAAAGGCATATAAAGGGAATGGATGTTGGAGGTATTGCCAAAAGATCCCGATGATGGAATCTTTATGTCGAGATTCGTATTTGAAAGTAAGCTATTATTATTACACATCCTGTGTGTCTGTATGATTGTAAAAA